>NC_057809.1:530449040-530463136 GCF_018294505.1 Triticum aestivum | reverse complement strand
ATTGAAAAAATCTTACCGAGTGGAGAGCAAACCTCCCACTCGGGGGCTTAGCTGCAGTCCAGTACTCGCCTAAGTTCTCCCACTTAGAGACTTAGCTGCAGTCAGGCACTCGCCTTAGTTTGAAAAAATCCTACCGAGTGGAGAGCAAACCTCCCACTCGGGGGCTTAGCTGCAGTCCAGCACTCGCCTAAGTTCTCCCTCTAAGAGACTTAGCTGTAGTTAGGCACTCACCTAAGTTTGAAAAAATCCTACCGAGTGGAGAGCAAACCTCCCACTCGGTGGCTTAGCTGCAGTCCAGCACTCGCCTAAGTTCTCCCACTAAGAGACTTAGCCGCAGTCAGGCACTCGCCTAAGTTTGAAAAATTCCTACCGAGTGGAGAGCAAACCTCCCACTCGGAGGCTTAGCTGCAGTCCAGCACTCGCCTAAGTTCTCCCACTAAGAGACTTAGCTGCAGTCAGGCACTCGCCTAAGTTTGAAAAAATCCTACCGAGTGGAGAGCAAACCTCCCACTCGGGCTTAGCTGCAGTCCAGCACTCGCCTAAGTTCTCCCACTAAGAGACTTAGCTGCAGTCAGGCACTCACCTAAGTTTGAAAAAATCCTACCGAGCGGAGAGCAAACCTCCCACTCGGGGGCTTAGCTGCAGCCTAGCACTCGCCTAAGTGTTTAAAAATCCTACCGAGTGGAGAGCAAACCTCCCACTCGGGGGCTTAGTTGCAGCCCAGTGCTCACCTAAGTACAGAACACAACCCAACCCGCAAGGACGACGAGATTCAAATCTACTGCTACCTTCTCCTTCGGAGCTGCACCACAAATACAAAAGTTATTTCGAGTGAAGACCAAGTTCCACTTGACGGATCGTCCACAAAGATGTTCAACGATGGATCAAGTTCAAATAAAACCTAAAAGGTCCCAGACCTCAGATAAAGTATTCGAGCACTCGGCTCGGCAGAGTTTAACTGTTACAATTCCACTCGGCATTCCGAGGCAGATTTAAGGCAGAAGTTCAACGGTTACACATCCGCTCGGCATTCCGAGGCAAATTCAAAGTGAAGCGTAAAAAGTTTTTCACTCCTCAGGTGGAGGACTGGAAGGGGCCACGAACTCATCCAAGTCGATCCCGTCCGCGATACGGGTGGCAGCAGCAATAAATGTCTCCATGAAGTCCTGGAAGTTGTGCTTCTTCGTGTTGGCAACTTGGATGGCGGCCAACTTCTCCTCCCGCGCCTCCTTGCAGTGGACGCGGACCAGAGACAGAGCCACATCAGCGCCACACCGAGCAGAAGACTTCTTCCACTCCTGCACTCGGTCAGGGATTCCGTTAAGTCGAGTCATCAGAGACTCAAAATCGTTCTGGAGCGTAGACTCTGGCCAAAGTGCCGGGTCGATCCGCGACATGGCAACCTTCAGTCGAGCCAAGTAATCCACGACGCCGTCAATGCGAGATTCCAGTCGGAGAAGATTCATGGCAGCTTCATCTTTTACCGGAGAGTTGATTGGATCCAAACCTGTTTCGATCCGCCCAGTCTCCTCTTCAAAGTTCTGGCAAAGCTCTGCATACACGATCCAGGGATAAGTCAATTTTCATAAGACTATGTCGACACAAAAAAACCCAGTCGGAACTGAATGTGCACCTTCGAGCTTGATGTACAACTTCTTGGCAAGGCTCCTCAAGTAGCTCTCCAGGTCGTCCCTCCTGCGAGCGATGCCTTCCATCTTCTCGCTCAAGATGAGGTTCTCCTTCTTCCAACGTGAAGTCTGCCTGTTGGCTTCATTCAGAGCAGTCTTCAACCTGGTATTCTCTCCTTCTAATTGGTCGACCGAAGCCAGCTTCTGTACGGCCAGAGCGGTCTTGTCATCAGCCTCCTTACGGGCGGCAGCCAAGTCCTGATCCTTCTTCGCCAGAGCTTCGTTCAGTTTTTCTGCAAAGAAATGATGATTGAGTCGGAAATAGCAGAAAGATACTCAAGCCTAAAAACTAACCAGTCGACAAAGGTGTCTTCGCTGCGGCGCCGTCTCTGACCTTCTGCAGCTCTGTTCTGGCCAGTTCCAGATCAAGGTTCAGTTGAATTTGCTACTTCTCCAAGTCAACCAAGCGAGCTCCAAGATCACAAGACTTCTGAAGTCAAAGGGGAGAAGTTCTCATTTCAGTAAAAAACAACAAAGGCAATAAATACTAAGACTACGGTCGACTGCCAGCAGTCCACCATAGTCTCGGGGACTACACCCAGTGGGTGCACTTAGCGTGCCCCCACCGGTTCCTATCCCACCCGACCGACCCCGAAGTCGAGTCCAAGATAAGTTGCTTCCGAGTAACTAAGAGACAATGATGGCGTTTCTAAGACTACAGCCGAAGCAAAAACATTCGACAGTAGTCTCGGGGACTACACCCAGTGGGTGCACTCAGCGTGCCCCCACTGTAAAAAAAAAGTCGACTGCCCGCAGTCGACAAGATACCGTTCCATTCGGCATGGCCCGATCAGACCGAGTGAAGAAATACAGCTACGACAATTCAATATAAAGACTACAGTCGACTGCCAGCAGTCCACTGTAGTCTCGGGGACTACACCCAGTGGGTGCACTTAGCGTGCCCCCACTCGTCCAAGAATTGACACCCAGTGGGTGTACAGATATAAAGATCGTCGGAAAAGAGATTCTTTAAAGAACATACCGTAACAGACCAAGTGTTGAAGTCGACTGGCCTGGACGTTGCTCTGAAGAGCCGAGCTTGCGTCGTAAGCTGCCTGGCAAGCCTCCCGAGCCACTTTCACTTGTTCCATCATGATCCCCGCCTGGAGAACAGCCTCCTTCAAAGCAGCCGCTTGGCCCTCAGGGACGGGGTACGCAGCAAAAAGCGAAGACGGATCCGCAGTCGACGTCGAAGATTGCACACTCGTCAGAGGAATGGCGAAAGTTACGGAAGCCCGAGTGGGTTCGCCATCGTCCCGAGCTACGGCCTCAGGCGCCGGAGTGGATTGTGGGGTCTCGCCAGCCGACGCCCTCTTCTTCCTCTTCACTCTCAGCGGTTCGTTGTCATCATCGTCCGGGAGGTCGATAACATGAGGAGGAGCTACAAGGAAAACATTCAATCGACCAGAGTTGCAATAAAGGTTCAGTCGACTCAAAGGCAGGACGTCAGCAATCGTACCAGGGTTGGAGGTAACAGCGTCCTCCATCTCTTGGTCATCGTTCTTGGCGGAGACCTCAGAAGTAGCACCGCTGCAAATCTCGAAAGTCAATCAGTTGGCTCAGTGAATCGACCAAGGATCCGTCCATGGTCGACAAAAGAAAGCAAGTCTTATTATTATTACCCAGAAATGGTAGGAACAACTATCTTCATCTTGGGCAGAGCCTTGGGCGGCTTGGATGGCGTCGCTCGTGGATGCTTGGGAGCCTTCCCAGTCGGCGGAGGAGAAGAGGTCCGAGGGCGTTTCGACGACTGCCCAACAGGAGCAGTCGCCTTGCCACGTTCCCGCGCTGGATCGTGGGTGAGTTTGGATCGCCCCTCCAGGCGGGGGGGTTCAACCTCATCCTCCTCCCCTTCGCTGGAGAAGATGTCATCACCTTCCTCTCCCTCACCGTCGGAGTCCCACTCGCCTTGGTCGTCCCCGCTCTCGCCTCCGCTCGCCTCCCCTTCCTCAGTCGACCCCTGTGCCCCGTTGGGCGTCGAGTACATCTCGGTGGTCGCCTAGAAAACAACAGACAAGACAAAAGTCAATCGACTTACTCAAAGAAGACCAATGCAGAAGACAAGATATCAGTCGGGAGCACAAAGACATACCTGGTCCACCTCATACGAGTTGTCGAGTGGGATTACCCTCCTGGCTCCTCGGGGGTTGTCTTTGTTCCCCGTGATGCTCGACAGCCACCCCTCCACCATCTTGTCGGTGACCTCCTCCGAGTGGACCCGAGTGGTGTCGTCGAGACCCGAATACAGCCACATCGGGTGGTCGCGGGCCTGGAGCGGCTGGATGCGCCTTTTGAGGAAGACCTCCAGCAGGTCCATACCAGTCACACCCTCGCGGACAAGCTCAACCACTCGACCTGCCAACACCTTGACTTGGGCTTTTTCCTCTGGCGCGATTTTCAGAGAGGCAGGCTTCTCGTCTCGGTCGAGGGAAAAAAGAGGAAGACCAGTCGACTGTCCTGGGGTCGCCTCGTCCTTGCGTAGAACCAGGTCGACTGACAGCCACGGACCGACTCCGGGAAGGTGATAGATGGAAAACAACTCTTCCCCCTCGTCTGGATCGCCAGGCCCCTGTTGGAAATATGCCCTAGAGGCAATAATAAAAGCATTATTATTATATTTCTTTGTTCATGATAATTGTCTTTATTCATGCTATAACTGTATTATCCGGAAATCGTAATACACGTGTGAATACATAGACCATAATATGTCCCTGGTAAGCCTCTAGTTGACTAGCTCGTTGATCAACAGATAGTCATGATTTCCTGGCTATGGACATTGGATGTCATTTATAACGGGATCACATCATTAGGAGAATGATGTGATGGACAAGACCCAATCCTAAGCATAGCACAAAGATCGTGTAGTTCGTTTGCTACAGCTTTTTGAATGTCAAGTATCTTTTCCTTTGACCATGAGATCGTGTAACTCCCGGATACCGTAGGAGTGCTTTGGGTGTATCAAACGTCACAACGTAACTGGGTAACTATAAAGGTGCATTACAGGTATCTCCGAAAGTGTCTGTTGGGTTGACACGGATCAAGACTGGGATTTGTCACTCCATATAACGGAGAGGTATCACTGGGCCCACTCAGGTAATGCATCATCATTATGAGCTCAAGGTGACCAAGTGGTTGATCATGGGATCATGCATTACGGTACGAGTAAAGTGACTTGCCAGTAACGAGATTGAACAAGGTATTGGGATACCGACGATCGAGTCTCGGGCAAGTAACATACCGATTGACAAAGGGAATTGCATACGGGGTTGATTAATCCTCGACATCGTGGTTCATCCGATGAGATCATCGTGGAGCATGTGGGAGCCATCATGGGTATCCAGATGTTAGGACCCCGACTCAATGCCACATCGATCTAGCATGTAACACCTCATATCACTTTGCGGCCTCACACACGGTATTCCCACGGGTGTCGCCTTACCTTTGCCCGGGACCGTTTGCGTCTTTTGGCACACGTATATGATAGTGTCGCTAGCATCCATATGATAAGGAGCCCGGGCTGACATGGCTAGTCGTAAACCCAAAGTGGCACAGACTTACAGGGACAGGCATCCATGACCCAGCATCGAACGTGTCGGTCATCAGCGAGTGAAACCAGGATGTAGCACTGGGCTAGCAGGACTCCGGTATTCATCGCGTGACATTTCCCCGAAGGGACAGACACAGGAACGAAGAAGGACACATGCCGGCCAGCCTAAGTGTTCCGGAGCAGTAGCAAGCTACCATGGCTCGGTGGAAACACTAGGAGACATTTCCCCGTAAGAGAGGCTACCAAAGATAAACAACTAGATGGTCAGATCCCACACATACCAAGCATTTCAATAACATACACACAATATGCTCGATATGTGCAAATACAACATGGCATCACAACATGACTCTACGACTCAAGTAATTTATTCAATAGGCTCCGAGGAGCGAGATATTACAAACAGGGGTCTCACGACCCAACATTCAGAGCATACAAGTCAAATCACAAGCGGAAGCTATCATGTCTGAGTACAGACAACTATAAATGAAAAAGGCTGAGAAGCCTGACTATCTACCAGATACTGCCGAGGGCACAAGATCGTAGCTGAGGTAACAAGCTAAACGTCGAAGTCCAAGCGGAACTACTAGTGAGACTGAAGTCTCTCTGCAAAAACATAAAATAGGCAAACGTGAGTACAAATGTACCCAGCAAGACTTACATCAGAACTAACTACATATGCATCATTATCAACAAGGGGATTGTGGGGTTTAACTGCAGCAAGCCAGCTTTGACTCGGTGGCTATCCTGAACTACGACTGCAAGCGACTCTTTTGAGGTGGCGCACACGAGTCCACATATTCACCATATCAATACACCACTATGGATCCGCTCCCGTCTCCCTACGAGAACGCCATCCATAGCACTCACGCTTATCTTGCGTATTTTAGAGTATCCACTTTCACTTGTCTATGAACTGATATAAGCAATCCAGAAGTCCTTTTCCGCGGACACGGCTATTCGAATAGATCATATTAACCCTGCAGGGGTGTACTTCTTCACACACGCTCTCACCACTTACCGCCGTTTACACGACATGTACTCGGCAACCATCAAGCGGAAGCCCAACGTGGGTGTCGGCCACGGCCTACCTAAACACTCGAGTCTCTAGTCCAGGTTTATCGCCTATTCGGGTTCCATCCATGAGGAGATCCGGCCGAAGTTTCGCTCACAGCCCCAAACGATGTGAATAGGGTTCCCGAGACACCAAACGGGCGCCCGGTACACCGTGCCACGTGCCTACCGCATCACAGCCCACCCCTACGGTCAGCGCTGCCCACGGCCTCCAGCATACTACAAACACCAGAAACTACTTGCAACTCCTGGACAGAGGACAAGGGTGATCAAGAAGCCGAGAGGGTCCATCGGTTTCGGGCCCAATGCGTGGTAGTAGCTGAATCATGGATCACAAACACAGAACTCAGTTCCTGAGGACGGCTGCAATGAGACAACCCACCATGTACTCCTACATGGCCTCTCACCGCTACCTTTACCAAATCGTATTCACACACTTAGCTCACACACAGTAGGACAGGTTCACACGCCTCTGATTCATCCCCGATGAATCAGACCTGACTCAACTCTAAGCAGTAGCAGGCATGACAAACAAGCATGAATGAGTAGGCACAACAGGGCTCAAACAACTCCTACCCATGCTAGTGGGTTTCATCTATTTACTGTGGAATGACAGGTCATGCAAAGGATAAAGGGGTTCAGCTACCGCAGCAAGTAACAGATGAATCGTTGTTGTCCTAATGCAGTAAAGAGAGCAGGAGCGATAGAGTGGGATTGTATCGGAATGAACAAGGGGGTTTTGCTTGCCTGGCACTTCTGAAGATAACATTGAGTCTTCATCAGTGTCAACGATCACAACGTCGGAACATCGTCTACCGGGAGGGAACAGATACCGGCAACAGAGAAGAACACAATCAATGCAATGCACAAAATGATGCATGCTATGACATGGCAATATGAATGTGTTTTGAGCTAATGCAGCTAGCAACAGATTAAATGAAGTTGGTTTGAATACAAGATTCAAATTCAAACTCCATATGTGATTGTTCAAATGCCATTTAATTGATTTGTGCTAAACAGCAGCTATAAATTGTTCTAACATGCATGAAAATGGTACAGATGGATTCCTTGAACTTTTCTGATAATTTTTCATATATAACTTGTTTGATTTGGAGTTACGGTTAATTTTCTATGATTTATTGAAGTTTAGAATATATTCTGGAATTATTAAATCATTTAAGATTTATTTAAATTTCAGAAAGGAATTATTGCGTCAGCATGACGTTGGCATGATGTCACAGGTCAACAGGGGCTGGTCCGGTCAAACCTGACGTGTGGGGACCACACGTCAGTGACACAGGAGCTAATCCCGGTCAAACCCAGCGCTGACTGGGGTTTGACCAGGGGTGGGGCCCACTGTCAGTGGCTGTGGGTTTAATTAGTGGGGCCATTATCATTGATTAAGCGTGCCACGTCGGCGGTCGCCAGAGTATCGCCGGCGGTGACCATTCCGCACGGCGGCGCGGCTCGGATTCGAGCTAGGGGCGATGGTTTGGCGCGCGGTTTGGCTCATTAGAACGTCCGCGACGCGGCGCGTCCAGCGGTGGCTGTGGCCGCGGCTGGGGTGGCCGGAGCCGACGACGGCGATGGCAAGTGCGGCGGCCGGAGATTCGGGTTCGAGCGGGGCGAGGCCACAGAGGACGGGAGGGATGGCTAAGGGGCTCACCGAGCTCCTGAAGATGCTAGGAGCACGGTGCCATGCTCGGTTTCGAGCCTTGCTGGCTGCAGTGACGGCGGCGACATCGCCGGCGGCGTGGGGTTCTCGGCTCGTTGTGAACGGCGGCTAGAGAGGGAGGTAGGGCACGGGGAAAGGGGGAATCGGGTCAAAGGCTCACCGCGGAGCTGCAGGGAGGGTTAGTGGGCTCGGGGGCGCGTCGGAGTGGCCGAATCGACGGAGAAGGGCGCCGGGGCCGAAGCTTGGAGATGATGACGATGGCGGCTGCTCGGGGCCCTTCTGGTCGCGTGAGACGTCGAGGAGGTCGAGGGCGGCACTGCGGAGCTCGGGAGTGCGTCGGGGAGGAGAGGGGGTGGTGGTGGCCGCGGCGAACGGCGTCAGTGGCGACGGGGCTCCGCTCGGTGGAGGAGAGAGGGAGCCAGAGAGAGGAGGGAGAAGGCACGGGGAGAGTGCGAGGCCTGGGAGGGTGCATGGCGTTGCGGACGGGGTCCAGGGCGACGAGAGGAAGCAGGAGGTGGCCAGGGGGAAGCAGGAGGTGGCCGAGGCCTCTCGGGCGCGCGCCACGCCTCACCTCTGTTCGTCCTCCTGGCAGAGGAGGAAGATGACAAGGGGGAGGAGGTGGGCTGGGCCGGCCAGATGGGCTGGCCAGCTGGGCCGCTGGAGGAGCTGGGCCGGCTCTGGTGGGCTGCACGGGTGAGGCCAGGTAACTTCCTTCTCTCTCTCTTTTATTTCTGTTTTGTTTTATTTAATTTATTTTGCCACTGTTTTGAATTTAAAATAATTCAAACAATGCCAAAAACTCCTCTGAATATTTTATATAGCTAGATGGACTTTTCCAAAAGCTTATAAAATATTTCAGGGGTATTTGAAATTATATTCTAATTATATGAATATAATTCAAATTCAAATAGCTAATGAATTAAATCCAAAGTCCCAAAAATAATTCCTTAAAAATGTTCAATATTTTGGTTGGGACCAGAACCCTTACCAAAAATTATCAAACATTTAAGAAGAGCATTTTGGAGCAATGAATGAGATTTCTAGGGTTTTTGCCCCTCTTTTATTTAAGTTTTTGAGGCTTCCAAAATTCCTCAATTCAAGTTTCGAAAATATAGACATGATGCACACATGAAGCTAGCCTAGAGCATTACCAGAAGCTAGGGATGTGACAATTCACCCCCACTAAACATAAATCTCGTCCCGAGATTCAAGCGTAGGGTAAGGTGAAGGGGGAACGCAAACTAGTATAATCTTCACGATCCAGGGTGCACTTCAGTTGAATGTTGATTCATTCACCATCATTGTCTTGATGTCTTGCTCTGAGAAATCCTGCTAACATGACCTGGAGATAAAGAGACTCTAGAAGGGTCGATCTCCTCGAAGATCGAACAACTCAGGACTAACTCACAGAATGAGACATAGCAACACCTCTCGAGCTGAGAGACGAAGCACACATCTAGAGGGATGGAGTGGAACAAATGATGAGGGTTCACTAGGTAGACAACAATTTTCACGCTTAAGAAGGTGGTGAACGGTTGCCAACGTTGCGAGGAGTTGAGTTGCCATGAAACCACGACGAAACATCCTGGAGGAGGGTGATTCGTAGATTATTACCTTAAGTGGCAAAAAGAATTACTTTTGATTCAGAGATCATTGAAACTCTTCATACCAGCCTAAGGCAGTTCACAACGATCGTTTGGAGGGGGTCGGTAGAATGGCATACTCGGACTTGGATGATGTGGATTACCTTGTTGAAGACAACGCAATGGATGATTTTTGCTTATCACCGGAAATGGAAGGGACCCATGGTAGAATGGCACATTGGCGGTGCAAGCTGGGAACAAAATGCAAATGTTGGGAATGATTCTAGTAACTGGGGAGAGGCTCAGCAATAGAGAGTTATTCCACTATTGGAATGGTTATAGCATTGCCGAGGAAACTGAGAGCACTCCAGTTAGTGTCGATGATAACACCTAGCGCTTGTGCATGCTCTCAAGAACTTGAGCATTTCCATATTCATCAGGATTTTACCAATATCCGTGTCAAGGATCCTGGCAACACAACTTGCTACCATGATGAATGATGATGGATGATGCAGATGCAAAGGAAGATAACACCTTCTCAGATTTCACCTTAGCGAAGCCAAGGAACAAAATCTGGATGATCGACCGAGAGACATTTAGCACTCCGCTTCTAATGTTCTCCTTGATGTGCTAGCGTAATCCACCCATAGATATGGTTTATATCTAGAACATCAAGTAAAAGGTCGGCTTCGGAATCTCAAAATTCCATAGGGCAACTAGGGAGTAATCCTACGAAATCCCTATGGGGAGGTGGCCAACTTCCTCAATCAAGATACTACAATAACAGGTCTACCGGATGGGTGTGTTGGCCACGACATCCACCTTACCGATTATCGAGAGACCAATATTATAGTTCTTGGGAAATGTTCCAACCATCATATATGCCTGAGATTCAGATCTGGTTGGTGTCAGGATATTCCAGACTCATCAAGTCTAGGAAGAAAAATGAAAGTTTGCAACACAATTCGACGAGATGACGTTGCGAGATTCTCGGGAAATGAACTACGATAGCAAGCTCCAAAACATGAGCTGGTTCTGCTACAAACATGTGAACACGTTGTCCAAGACAAGCATGACTACAAAGTAGTCTTATAATAAAACACTACCGAGTTCAGGAGGGGGAACCATCAACGAGGATATCGAAGTCCTTACATAAGTCCGGATTAGCTCTTATGAAGGAACTCCTTCTCCTTGAACAAATCAATCAGTGGCTTGGTGTGCTAGGATACACATATGGAATGAAGGTTGCAAGTCTCCAGACCACAGAATACTTCGCACGTGTGCATGACTGACTTGCGATGATTCCAGAGGAAGCAACATTGACTTTCTCGAGTCCACGGCAGCAACTTGCATCAAATGCACATGAACTAGAGGAAGTCACTTCCTTCATCCAAACATATGCTTCATGAGCTAGCATGAACAAATGCTTTCAAAAGTTTCCAATACTAGCTTAATGTTCAACAAAATCATGGAGGAGATAAGGATGTTGGCAATGGGCTCAACAACAATTCATCTGGGTTTCCTTTTAAAAAGGAATTCCATAGTTAAGTGAACAAGTGATAGCATTGGTCAGACCAAAGATGTAATGGTGTATGCTCGAGGGATCAACCACGAGTAAGACAACATTACGAATATCGTTGGTTCTGATTTGATTTGACGATAGCCCATACTCAATCAAGGGTTCGGGTAAGATAATAGATCCAACAATCGATCACAGGGATCAATCGATGAAGATATCATCTTTCTTCAACACACACACACACACAAAAAGATATCCCTTAACATGAACTAAGTCAGACAAGCTTTTATCTTCCAACTCTCCAAGTTGTTGTCTAGCTTAACCAACTAGCTCAGGGATATCTAACACCGATTCTTGGAGAGAAGGTGGTTCATAAGAAATCAACTTGATCACGAGCTCAACATAACGGTCAGGTGACGACCTGGTGATACTTCCGAGAAGACATTCAAAAAATCACGAACCACCGGTATATTACTAAGCTCGAGAACAATCTCGCTTTTGAGGGCAAGACGATATGATCAAATGAGTGAGGACTTGACAAGATCCTAACTCATCAATCGAAGGGTGCACCGAAATAAGGACTAGGTAGCACGATCAGTCTTAGAAGGATGATTCAAAAACCAACACGCTAAGAATGAAATTATTATCCTTTAACTACCAAGCAACGAGGTTGCTGGGAGTATTGATTTCACACATCACAATTCATTTGTCGGTATTCCGGTTGCATCAACACGAGGGCCGATGAATGACTAATGATGGTGAGAAGTATCACTACGTCAAAATTCATGAGAGTTGGTGCAGTCCTCATGACAATTCTGACATAAAGGGGGTAATACTCCAAGGTAGAACAGAACCAAAAGCTGGATTGGCATTTGATCTGCGGAATACAACTACTTTGACCCAATCCTAGATAGGGAAGAGGTACTGGAGTTTGTTTTTCCTAGTCATTCCGCGATAGAATGGCTTGACGGACCACAAGAGTAATAGGCATCGATAAACGAACGCACGCATACTCTTGACTATCAATTGATAGACGAAGGTCAGTAGACAACTAAAGAGGGACAACTCAAGGAACATATAACTTTCTGAGTTGTGGATGCATAGATTAGTATGTCGAACCAAGTTCAACATAATTCTTCCGGATAACCCATGCAGAAAGGTTGAGCTGGCAGAGTCACGATATATAAATGGAGATCTCCTCAAGAGTACTCTAATTGTGATCTTTTGATCCAATAAACATCTGCCATAAGCGATTCATAGTATTTGCAAGAAGGAAATACCACGGACCTCGAGGACTATCGCAAAGTTACTAATATCCTGAAGGAACTAGCAAACACTATCAACATGAAGTAAGTAGAGTGAATCTCGGGTTCAAAACCCAGAAATAGAATACCTACTACTAAGTAGCATCACGGGATGCTTTCGAGAATGATGGCCAGAATCATCACACTGGGAACACAAATCATGGCTAAATTACTAGATGATCCCCTAAGACACCTAGGGTCATAATAATATCTCCAACATATATGTCAAGGTAACGGAGTACCTCAACTCACTGATTAGTGTGGTTAATCTGGCCCATGGGAACATTGAAACAGGAAGAAAGGATTTGCAAATGCATCAGACTACTTAGAAACCTGGGATGACTCAGACAGCATAATGGCTGTAAATGCTCAGAAAAGATTTGAGACATTCATAAAAATGGTGGCATAACCACTCAGAAGCACAATATCAAGGTTTCGAGATCAACAATTAACATGCGGAAGTAGTAGGAACTGAACTGAGACTTAAATCCAACAATCTTATAAGTCCACTGATTAGTAACACGTGATCCTAATAGAAAGAAGAGATAGCCTAGTTCTTAATCCCCGTAGAAGAGAAGATGATGACTCAGATCAGAAGGCCATGAGGTATAAGGAGTAAAAAGAGCCTTACGTTCCATCCCACAATCAATTCCCTTATATAACTAAGAATTTCTAGACTCAACTTCGACCAGTTTGGCTTGGTAATCCTATAGGCAGTCAAGCTCTGATACCAACGCTGTCAGGACCTCGACTCAATGCCACATCGATCTAGCATGTAACACCTCATATCACTTTGCGGCCTCACGCACGGTATTCCCACGGGTGTCGCCTTACCTTTGCCCGGGACCGTTTGCGTCTTTTGGCACACGTATATGATAGTGTCGCTAGCATCCATATGATAAGGAGCCCGGGCTGACATGGCTAGTCGTAAACCCAAAGTGGCACAGACTTACAGGGACAGGCATCCATGACCCAGCATCGAACGTGTCGGTCATCAGCGAGTGAAACCAGGTTGTAGCACTGGGCTAGCAGGACTCCGGTATTCATCGCGTGACATTTCCCCGAAGGGACAGACACAGGAACGAAGAAGGACACATGCCGGCCAGCCTAAGTGTTCCGGAGCAGTAGCAAGCTACCATGGCTCGGTGGAAACACTAGGAGACATTTCCCCGTAAGAGAGGCTACCAAAGATAAACAACTAGATGGTCAGATCCCACACATACCAAGCATTTCAATAACATACACACAATATGCTCGATATGTGCAAATACAACATGGCATCACAACATGACTCTACGACTCAAGTAATTTATTCAATAGGCTCCGAGGAGCGAGATATTACAAACAGGGGTCTCACGACCCAACATTCAGAGCATACAAGTCAAATCACAAGCGGAAGCTATCATGTCTGAGTACAGACAACTATAAATGAAAAAGGCTGAGAAGCCTGACTATCTACCAGATACTGCCGAGGGCACAAGATCGTAGCTGAGGTAACAAGCTAAACGTCGAAGTCCAAGCGGAACTACTAGTGAGACTGAAGTCTCTCTGCAAAAACATAAAATAGGCAAACGTGAGTACAAATGTACCCAGCAAGACTTACATCAGAACTAACTACATATGCATCATTATCAACAAGGGGATGGTGGGGTTTAACTGCAGCAAGCCAGCTTTGACTCGGTGGCTATCCTGAACTACGACTGCAA
>NC_057809.1:530448736-530449030 GCF_018294505.1 Triticum aestivum | reverse complement strand
CCAGGCTGTAGCACTGGGCTAGCAGGACTCCGGTGAACCGGGCTGTAGCGGGCTAACAGGACTCCGGTATTCATCGCGTGACATTTCCCCGAAGTGACAGACACAGGAACGAAGAAGGACACATGCCGGCCAGCCTAAGTGTTCCGGAGCAGTAGCAAGCTACCATGGCTCGGTGGAAACACTAGGAGACATTTCCCCGTAAGAGAGGCTACTAAAGATAAACAACTAGATGGTCAGATCCCACACATACCAAGCATTTCAATAACATACACACAATATGCTCGATATGTGCAA
>NC_057809.1:530330166-530448726 GCF_018294505.1 Triticum aestivum | reverse complement strand
TGTAGCACTGGGCTAGCAGGACTCCGGTATTCATCGCGTGACATTTCCCCGAAGGGACAGACACAGGAACGAAGAAGGACACATGCCGGCCAGCCTAAGTGTTCCGGAGCAGTAGCAAGCTACCATGGCTCGGTGGAAACACTAGGAGACATTTCCCCGTAAGAGAGGCTACCAAAGATAAACAACTAGATGGTCAGATCCCACACATACCAAGCATTTCAATAACATACACACAATATGCTCGATATGTGCAAATACAACATGGCATCACAACATGACTCTACGACTCAAGTAATTTATTCAATAGGCTCCGAGGAGCGAGATATTACAAACAGGGGTCTCACGACCCAACATTCAGAGCATACAAGTCAAATCACAAGCGGAAGCTATCATGTCTGAGTACAGACAACTATAAATGAAAAAGGCTGAGAAGCCTGACTATCTACCAGATACTGCCGAGGGCACAAGATCGTAGCTGAGGTAACAAGCTAAACGTCGAAGTCCAAGCGGAACTACTAGTGAGACTGAAGTCTCTCTGCAAAAACATAAAATAGGCAAACGTGAGTACAAATGTACCCAGCAAGACTTACATCAGAACTAACTACATATGCATCATTATCAACAAGGGGATGGTGGGGTTTAACTGCAGCAAGCCAGCTTTGACTCGGTGGCTATCCTGAACTACGACTGCAAGCGACTCTTTTTAGGTGGCGCACACGAGTCCACATATACACCATATCAATACACCACTATGGATCCGCTCCCGTCTCCCTACGAGAACGCCATCCATAGCACTCATGCTTATCTTGCGTATTTTAGAGTATCCACTTTCACTTGTCTATGAACTGATATAAGCAATCCAGAAGTCCTTTTCCGCGGACACGGCTATTCGAATAGATCATATTAACCCTGCAGGGGTGTACTTCTTCACACATGCTCTCACCACTTACCGCCGTTTACACGACATGTACTCGGCAACCTTCAAGCGGAAGCCCAACGTGGGTGTCGGCCACGGCCTACCTAAACACTCGAGTCTCTAGTCCAGGTTTATCGCCTATTCGGGTTCCATCCATGAGGAGATCCGGCCGGAGTTTCGCTCACAGCCCCAAACGATGTGAACAGGGTTCCCGAGACACGAAACGGGCGCCCGGTACACCGTGCCACGTGCCTACCGCATCACAGCCCACCCCTACGGTCAGCGCTGCCCACGGCCTCCAGCATACTACAAACACCAGAAACTACTTGCAACTCCTGGACAGAGGACAAGGGTGATCAAGAAGCCGAGAGGGTCCATTGGTTTCGGGCCCAGTGTGTGGTAGTAGCTGAATCATGGATCACAAACAAAGAACTCAGTTCCTGAGGACGGCTGCAATGAGACAACCCACCATGTACTCCTACATGGCCTCTCACCGCTACCTTTACCAAATCGTATTCACACACTTAGCTCACACACAGTAGGACAGGTTCACACGCCTCTGATTCATCCCTGATGAATCAGACCCGACTCAACTCTAAGCAGTAGCAGGCATGACAAACAAGCATGAATGAGTAGGCACAACAGGGCTCAAACAACTCCTACCCATGCTAGTGGGTTTCATCTATTTACTGTGGAATGACAGGTCATGCAAAGGATAAAGGGGTTCAGCTACCGCAGCAAGTAACAGATGAATCGTTGTTGTCCTAATGCAGTAAAGAGAGCAGGAGCGAGAGAGTGGGATTGTATCGGAATGAATAAGGGGGTTTTGCTTGCCTGGCACTTCTGAAGATAACATTGAGTCTGCATCAGTGTCAACGATCACAACGTCGGAACATCGTCTACCGGGAGGGAACAGATACCGGCAACAGAGAAGAACACAATCAATGCAATGCACAAAATGATGCATGCTATGACATGGCAATATGAATGTGTTTTGAGCTAATGCAACTAGCAACAGATTAAATGAAGTTGGTTTCAATACAAGATTCAAATTCAATCTCCATATGTGATTGTTCAAATGCCATTTAATTGATTTGTGCTAAACAGCAGCTATAAGTTGTTCTATGAAAATGGTACAGATGGATTCCTTGAATTTTTCTGATAATTTTTCATATATAACTTGTTTGATTTGGAGTTACGGTTAATTTTCTATGATTTATTGAAGTTTAGAATATATTATGGAATTATTAAATCATTTAAGATTTATTTAAATTTCAGAAAGGAATTATTGCGTCAGCATGACGTTGGCATGACGTCATAGGTCAACAGGGGCTGGTCCGGTCAAACCTGACGTGTGGGGGCCACACGTCAGTGACACAGGAGCTAATCCTGGTCAAATCCAGCGCTGACTGGGGTTTGACCAGGGGTGGGGCCCACTGTCAGTGGCTGTGGGTTTAATTAGTGGGGCCATTATCACTGATTAAGCGTGCCACGTCGGCGGTCGCCGGAGTATCGCCGGCGGCGACCATTCCGCACGGCGGTGCGGCTCGGATTCGAGCTAGGGGTGATGGTTTGGCGCGCGGTTTGGCTCATTAGAACGTCCGCGACGCGTCGCGTCCAGCGGTGGCTGTGGCCGCGGCTGGGGTGGCCGGAGCCGACGACGGCGATGGCAAGTGCGGCGGCCGGAGCTTTGGGTTCGAGCAGGGCGAGGCCACAAAGGACGGGAGGGATGGCTAAGGGGCTCACCGAGCTCCTAAAGATGCTAGGAGCACGGTGCCGTGCTCGGTTTCGAGCCTTGCTGGCTGCAGTGACGGCGGCGACATCGCCGGCGGCGTGGGGTTCTCGGCTCATTGTGAACGGCGGCTAGAGAGGGAGGTAGGGCACGGGGAGAGGGGGAATCGGGTCAAAGGCTCACCGCGGAGCTGCAGGGAGGGTTAGTGGGCTCGGGGGCGCGTCGGAGTGGCCGAATCGACGGAGAAGGGCGCCGGGGCCGAAGCTTGGAGATGATGACGATGGCGGCTGCTCGGGGCCCTTTTGGTCGCGGGAGACGTCGAGGAGGTCGAGGGCGGCACTGCGGATCTCGGGAGCGCGTCGGGGAGGAGAGGGGGTGGTGGTGGCCGCGGCGAACGGCGTCGGTGGCGACGGGGCTCCGCTCGGTGGAGGAGAGAGGGAGCCAGAGAGAGGGGGGAGAAGGCACGGGGAGAGTGCGAGGCCTGGGAGGGTGCGTGGTGTTGCAGACGGGGTCCAGGGTGACGAGAGGAAGCAGGAGGTGGCCAGGGGGAAGCAGGAGGTGGCCGAGGCCTCTCGGGCGCGCGCCACGCCTCGCCTTTGTTCGTCCTCCTGGCAGAGGAGGAAGATGGCAAGGGGGAGGAGGTGGGCTGGGCCGGCCAGATGGGCTGGCCAGCTGGGCCACTGGAGGAGCTGGGCCGGCTCTGGTGGGCTGCACGGGTGAGGCCAGGTAACTTCCTTCTCTCTCTCTTTTATTTCTGTTTTGTTTTATTTAATTTATTTTGCCACTGTTTTGAATTTAAAATAATTCAAACAATGCCAAAAACTCCTCTGAATATTTTATATAGCTAGATGGACTTTTCCAAAAGCTTATAAAATATTTCAGGGGTATTTGAAATTATATTCTAATTATATGAATATATTTCAAATTCAAATAGCTAATGAATTAAATCCAAAGTCCCAAAAATAATTCCTTAAAAATGTTCAATATTTTGGTTGGGACCAGAACCCTTACCAAAAATTATCAAACATTTAAGAAGAGCATTTTGGAGCAATGAATGAGATTTCTAGGGTTTTTGCCCCTCTTTTATTTAAGTTTTTGAGGCTTCCAAAATTCCTCAATTCAAGTTTCGAAAATATAGACATGATGCACACATGAAGCTAGCCTAGAGCATTACCAGAAGCTAGGGATGTGACACCAGATCCCGCTGTTGGTTATTGACCAGAGAGTCGTCTCGGTCATGTTTGCTTGTCTCCTGAACCCGTAGGGTCTACACACTTAAGGTTCGGTGACGCTAGGGTTATGAAGATATGAATATGCAGTAACCCGAATGTTGTTCGGAGTCCCGGATGAGATCCCGGACGTCACGAGGAGTTCCGGAATGGTCCGGAGGTAAAGAATTATATATAGGAAGTGCTGTTTCGGCCATCGGGACAAGTTTCGGGGTTATCGGTATTGTACCGGGACCACCGGAGGGGTCCCGGGGGCCCACCGGGTGGGGCCACCTGTCCCGGGGGGCCACATGGGCTGTAGGGGGTGCGCCTTGGCCTTCATGGGCCAAGGGCACCAGCCCTACTAGGCCCATGCGCCTAGGGTTTCCACCACGGAGGAGTCCAAGTGGTGGAAGGCACCCCGAGGTGCCTTGGGGGGGAGGGAAACCCTCCCCTGGCCGCCGCACCTAGGAGATTGGATCTCCTAGGCTGCGCACCACCCCCCCTTGGCCCTCCTATATATAGTGGGGGAGAGGAGGGATTTCATACCTCAGCCTTTGGTGCTTCCTCTCTCCCCGTTACGTCTCTCTCTCGTAGTATAGGCGAAGCCCTGCTACTGTGACGCCCTGCATCCACCACCACGCCGTCGTGTTGCTGGATCTTCATCAACCTCTCTTCCCCCCTTGCTGGATCAAGAAAGGAGGAGGCGTCATCCGTTCTGTACGTGTGTTGAACGCGGAGGCACCGTCCGTTCGGTGCTAAGATCATCGGTGATTTGAATCACGTCGTGTTCGACTACATCATCCCCGTTCTTTGAACGCTTCCGCTCGCGATCTACAAGGTACGTAGATGCATCTAATCACTCGCTGCTAGATGAACTCCTAGATGGTTCTTGGTGAAACCGTAGGAAAATTTTTGTTTTCTACAACGTTCCCCAACAGTGGCATCATGAGCTAGGTCTATGCGTAGTTCTCTTGCACGAGTAGAACACAAAGTAGTTGTGGGTGTTGATTTTGTTCAATATGCTTGCCGTTACTAGTCTTATCTTGATTTGGCGGCATCGTGGGATGAAGCGGCCCGGACCGACCTTACACGTACTCTTACGTGAGACAGGTTCCACCGACTGACATGCACTAGTTGCATAAGGTGGCTAGCCGGTGTCTGTCTCTCCTACTTTAGTCGGATCGGATTCGATGAAAAGGGTCCTTATGAAGGGTAAATAGCAATTGGCATATCACGTTGTGGTCATTGCGTAGGTAAGAAACGTTCTTGCTAGAAACCCATAGCAGCCACGTAAAACATGCAAACAACAATTAGAGGATGTCTAACTTGTTTTTGCAGGCTATGCTATGTGATGTGATATGGCCAAAAGGATGTGATGAATGATATATGTGATGTATGAGATTGATCATGTTCTTGTACAAGGAATCACGACTTATATGTCGATGAGTATGACGATCTACAAGGATGATCATGGAGCCCCAAGATGGAGATCCAAGGAGCTATGTGATATTGGCCATATCATGTCACTATTATTAGTTGATTACATGTGATGTTTATCATGTTTTGCATCTTGTTTACTTAAAACGACGGTAGTAAATAAGATGATCCCTTACAACAATTTCAAGAAGTGTTCTCCCCTAACTGTGCACCGTTGCTACAGTTCGTCGCTTCGAAGCACCACGTGTTAATCGGGTGTGATAGATCCTTTCGTTCACATACAACGGGTGTAAGAAGTTTTACACATGCAAAAACACTTAGGGTTAACTTGACAAGCCTAAGCATGTGAAGACATGGCCTTGGAACACAGAGACCGAAAGGTCAAACACGAGTCGTATGGAAGATACGATCAACATGGAGATGTTCACCGACGATGACTAGTCCGTCTCACGTGTTAATCGGACACGGATTAGTTGACTTGGATCGTGTAACACTTAGATGACTAGAGGGATGTCTAATCTGAGTGGGAGTTCATTAATAATTTGATTAGATGAACTTGATTATCATGAACTTAGTCTAAAATCTTTACAATATGTCCTGTAGATCAAATGGCCAACGTTGTATTCAATTTCAACTCATTCCTAGAGAAAACCAAGCTGAAAGACGATGGCAGCAACTATACGGACTGGGTCCGGAACCTGAGGATCATCCTCATAGCTGCCAAGAAAGATTATGTCCTACAGGCACCGCTAGGTGATCCACCCGTCCCACAGAACCAAGACGCTATGAACGCTTGGCAGACACGTTCTGATGACTACTCCCTCGTTCAGTGCGGCATGCTTTACAGCTTAGAGCCGGGGCTCCAAAAGCGTTTTGAGAGACATGGAGCATATGAGATGTTCGAAGAGCTGAAAATGGTTTTTCAAGCTCATGCCCGGATCGAGAGATACGAAGTCTCCGATAAGTTCTTCAGCTATAAGATGGAGGAAAATAGTTCTGTCAGTGAGCACATACTCACTATGTCTGGGTTACATAACCGCTTGACTCAGCTGGGAGTTAATCTCCCGGATGACGCGGTCATTGACAGAATCCTCCAGTCGCTTCCACCAAGCTACAAGAGCTTTGTGATGAACTTCAATATGCAGGGGATGGTAAAGACCATTCCTGAAGTATTTGCTATGCTGAAATCAGCAGAGGTAGAAGTCAAGAAGGAACATCAAGTGTTGATGATGAATAAAACCACTAAGTTCAAGAAGGGCAAGGGTAAAAAGAACTTCAAGAAGGACGGCAAGGAAGTTGCTGCGCCTGGCAAGCAAGCTGTCGGGAAGAAGTCAAAGAATGGACCCAAGCCTGAGACAGAGTGCTTTTATTGCAAAGGGAAGGGTCACTGGAAGCGGAACTGCCCCAAATACTTAGCGGATAAGAAGGCCGGCAACACCAAAGGTATATTTGATATACATGTGATTGATGTGTACCTTACCAGTACTCGTAGTAACTCCTGGGTATTTGATACCGGTGCCGTTACTCATATTTGTAACTCACCACAGGAGCTGCGGAATAAACGGAAACTGGAGAAGGACGAGGTGACGATGCGCATCGGGAATGGTTCCAAGGTCGATGTGATCGCCGTCGGCACGCTACCTCTACATTTACCTACGGGATTAGTTATAAACCTCAATAATTGTTATTTAGTGCCATGTCTGAGCATGAACATTGTATCAGGATCTCGTTTAATACGAGATGGCTACTCATTTAAATCCGAGAATAATGGTTGTTCTATTTATATGAGAGATATGTTTTATGGTCATGCTCCGATAGTCAATGGTTTATTCTTAATGAATCTCGAGCGTATTACTACACAAGTTCATAGTGTGAGTACCAAAAGATGTAAGGTTGATAATGATAGTCCCACATACTTGTGGCACTGCCGCCTTGGTCACATAGGTGTCAAACGCATGAAGAAGCTCCATGCAGATGGACTTTTAGAGTCTCTTGATTATGAATCATTTGACACGTGCGAACCATGCCTCATGGGAAAAATGACCAAGACTCCGTTCTCAGGAACAATGGAGCGAGCAACCAACTTATTGGAAATCATACATACTGATGTGTGCGGTCCAATGAGTGTTGAGGCTCGTGGTGGCTATCGTTATGTTCTCACCCTCACTGATGACTTGAGTAGATATGGGTATGTCTACTTAATGAAACACAAGTCTGAAACCTTTGAAAAGTTCAAGGAATTTCAGAGTGAGGTTGAAAATCAACGTGACAGGAAAATCAAGTTTCTACGATCAGATCGTGGAGGAGAATACTTGAGTCACGAATTTGGCACACACTTAAGAAAATGTGGAATAGTTTCACAACTCACGCTGCCTGGAACACCTTAGCGTAATGGTGTGTCCGAACGTCGTAATCGCACTCTATTAGATATGGTGCGATCTATGATGTCTCTTACCGATTTACCGCTATCTTTTTGGGGCTATGCTTTAGAGACTGCCGCATTCACTTTAAATAGGGCTCCGTCGAAATCCGTTGAGACGACACCGTATGAATTATGGTTTGGGAAGAAACCTAAGCTGTCGTTTCTAAAAGTTTGGGGATGCGATGCTTATGTCAAGAAACTTCAACCTGAAAAGCTCTAACCCAAGTCAGAAAAATGCGTCTTCATAGGATACCCTAAAGAAACTTATGGGTATACCTTCTACCTCAGATCCAAAGGCAAGATCTTTGTTGCCAGGAATGGATTCTTTCTAGAGAAAGAGTTTCTCTCGAAAGAAGTAAGTGGGAGGAAAGTAGAGCTTGATGAAGTATTACCTCTTGAACTGGTAAATGGCGCAACTCAAGAAAATGTTCCTGAGGTGCCTGCACTGACTAGAGAGGAAGTTAATGATGATGATCAAGATACTTCTGATCAAGCTCCTACTGAAATTCGAAGGTCCACAAGGACACGTTCCGCACCAGAGTGGTACGGCAACCCTGTCTTGGAAATCATGTTGTTAGACAACAGTGAACCTTCGAACTATGAAGAAGCGATGGCAGGCCCGGATTCCGAC
Source organism: Triticum aestivum (assembly GCF_018294505.1). Classification (NCBI taxonomy): domain Eukaryota; kingdom Viridiplantae; phylum Streptophyta; class Magnoliopsida; order Poales; family Poaceae; genus Triticum; species Triticum aestivum. Next base: position 530,440,377 of record NC_057809.1, on the reverse strand, counting down.
AAATGGCTAGAAGCCATGAAATCGGAGATAGGATCCATGTATGAAAACGAAGTATGGACTTTGACTGACTTGCCCGTTGAATGGCGAGCCATAGAAAATAAATGGATCTTTAAGAAGAAGACAGACGCGGATGGTAATGTGACCATCTATAAAGCTCGTCTTGTCGCTAAGGGTTATCGACAAGTTCAAGGGGTTGACTACGATGAGACTTTCTCACCGGTAGCGAAGCTAAAGTCCGTCCGAATCATGTTAGCAATTGCCGCATTCTATGATTATGAAGTATGGACGTCAAAACGGCATTCCTTAATGGTTTCCTTAAGGAAGAATTGTATATGATGCAGCCGGAAGGTTTTGTCGATCCTAAGAATGCTAACAAGGTGTGCAAGCTCCAACGCTCGATTTATGGGCTGGTGCAAGCATCTCGGAGTTGGAACATTCGCTTTGATGAGATGATCAAAGCGTTTGGGTTTACGCAGACTTATGGAGAAGCCTGCGTTTACAAGAAAGTGAGTGGGAGCTCTGTAGCATTTCTCATACTATATGTAGATGACATACTTTTGATGGGAAATGATATAGAACTCTTGGACAGCATCAAGGCCTACTTGAATAAGAGTTTTTCAATGAAGGACCTTGGAGAAGCTGCTTATATATTAGGCATGAAGATCTATAGAGATAGATCAAGACGCCTCATAGGTCTTTCACAAAGCACATACCTTGATAAGATTTTGAAGAAGTTCAAAATGGATCAGTCCAAGAAAGGGTTCTTGCCTGTTTTGCAAGGTATGAAATTGAGCTCAGCTCAATGCCCGACCACGGCAGAAGATATAGAAGAGATGAGTGTCATCCCCTATGCCTCAGCCATAGGTTCTATTATGTATGCCATGCTGTGTACCAGACCTGATGTAAACCTTGCCGTAAGTTTGGTAGGAAGGTACCAAAGTAATCCCAGCAAGGAACACTGGACAGCGGTCAAGAATATCCTGAAGTACCTGAAAAGGACTAAGGAAATGTTTCTCGTTTATGGAGGTGACGAAGAGCTCGTCGTAAAGGGTTACGTCGACGCTAGCTTCGACACAGATCTGGATGACTCTAAGTCACAAACCGGATACGTGTACATGTTGAATGGTGGAGCAGTGAGCTGGTGCAGCTGCAAACAGAGCGTCGTGGCGGGATCTACATGGGAAGCGGAGTACATGGCAGCCTCGGAGGCAGCACATGAAGCAATATGGGTGAAGGAGTTCATCACCGACCTAGGAGTCATACCCAATGCGTCGGGGCCAATCAAACTCTTTTGTGACAACACTGGAGCTATTGCACTTGCCAAGGAGCCCAGGTTTCACAAGAAGACAAGGCACATCAAGCGTCGCTTCAACTCCATTCGTGAAAATGTTCAAAATGGAGACATAGAGATTTGTAAAGTACATACGGACCTGAATGTAGCAGATCCGTTGACTAAACCTCTCCCTAGGGCAAAACATGATCAACACCAGAATTCCATGGGTGTTCGATTCATCACAATGTAACTAGATTATTTACTCTAGTGCAAGTGGGAGACTGTTGGAAATATGCCCTAGAGGCAATAATAAAAGCATTATTATTATATTTCTTTGTTCATGATAATTGTCTTTATTCATGCTATAACTGTATTATCCGGAAATCGTAATACACGTGTGAATACATAGACCATAATATGTCCCTAGTAAGCCTCTAGTTGACTAGCTCGTTGATCAACAGATAGTCATGATTTCCTGGCTATGGACATTGGATGTCATTGATAACGGGATCACATCATTAGGAGAATGATGTGATGGACAAGACCCAGTCCTAAGCATAACACAAAGATCGTGTAGTTCGTTTGCTAGAGCTTTTCCAATGTCAAGTATCTTTTCCTTTGACCATGAGATCGTGTAACTCCCGGATACCGTAGGAGTGCTTTGGGTGTATCAAACGTCACAACGTAACTGGGTGACTATAAAGGTGCATTACAGGTATCTCCGAAAGTGTCTGTTGGGTTGACACGGATCGAGACTGGGATTTGTCACTCCATATAACGGAGAGGTATCACTGGGCCCACTCGGTAATGCATCATCATTATGAGCTCAAGGTGACCAAGTGGTTGATCACGGGATCATGCATTACGGTACGAGTAAAGTGACTTGCCGGTAACGAGATTGAACAAGGTATTGGGATACCGACGATCGAGTCTCGGGCAAGTAACATACCGATTGACAAAGGGAATTGTATACGGGGTTGATTAATCCTCGACATCGTGGTTCATCCGATGAGATCATCGTGGAGCATGTGGGAGCCATCATGGGTATCCAGATCCCGCTGTTGGTTATTGACCGGAGAGTCGTCTCGGTCATGTCTGCTTGTCTCCCGAACCCGTAGGGTCTACACACTTAAGGTTCGGTGATGCTAGGGTTATGAAGATATGTATATGCAGTAACCCGAATGTTGTTCGGAGTCCCGGATGAGATCCCGGACGTCACGAGGAGTTCCGGAATGGTCCGGAGGTAAAGAATTATATATAGGAAGTGCTGTTTCGGCCATCGGGACAAGTTTCGGGGTTATCGGTATTGTACCGGGACCACCGGAGGGGTCCCGGGGGCCCACCGGGTGGGGCCACCTGTCCCGGGGGGCCACATGGGCTGTAGGGGGTGCGCCTTGGCCTTCATGGGCCAAGGGCACCAGCCCTACTAGGCCCATGCGCCTAGGGTTTCCACCACGGAGGAGTCCAAGTGGTGGAAGGCACCCGAGGTGCCTTGGGGGGGAGGGAAACCCTCCCCTGGCCGCCGCACCTAGGAGATTGGATCTCCTAGGCTGCGCACCACCCCCCCTTGGCCCTCCTATATATAGTGGGGGAGAGGAGGGATTTCATACCTCAGCCTTTGGTGCTTCCTCTCTCCCCGTTACGTCTCTCTCTCGTAGTATAGGCGAAGCCCTGCTACTGTGACGCCCTGCATCCACCACCACGCCGTCGTGTTGCTGGATCTTCATCAACCTCTCTTCCCCCCTTGCTGGATCAAGAAAGGAGGAGACGTCATCTGTTCTGTACGTGTGTTGAACGCGGAGGCACCGTCCGTTCGGTGCTAAGATCATCGGTGATTTGACTCACGTCGTGTTCGACTACATCATCCCCGTTCTTTGAACGCTTCCGCTCGCGATCTACAAGGTACGTAGATGCATCTAATCACTCGTTGCTAGATGAACTCCTAGATGGATCTTGGTGAAACCGTAGGAAAATTTTTGTTTTCTGCAACGTTCCCCAACAGCCCCCGCACAGCTGGATCACCTGCATCCTCTCGTCACTCGACTTGGCCTTCTTGACCGATTGAGAACGGCAGGTAAAGATGTGTTTGAAGAGTCCCCAATGGGGTCGACAACCCAAGAAAGCCTCACACATGGAGATGAAAGCAGTGAGATAGACAATGGAGTTGGGAGTGAAGTGGTGGAGCTGTGCTCCGAAGAAATTCAGGAAACTCCGGAAGAAAGGGTGGGGCGGCAGAGAAAACCCTTGGTCGATGTGGGTGGCTAGGAGCACGCACTCACCGTCGCGGGGTTGAGGTTCGATCTCTCCCCCCGGAATACACGTAGCTTCATGGGGAATGACTCCCCCCTCGACCACGTCGTCGAGATCTTCTTGCCGGAGCACCGATGGCATCCAGTCGCCCTGGATCCAACCTTTGGGCAGAGCGGTCCTGGAGGAGGATCCACCCCGAGTAGACCTCTTCCCTTTCCCCGCCGCCGCTGCCTTCTTCGCGCGCTCCAAAGCAGTGGTCTTTCCCTTCACCATCGTCGCCGGCGAGATCTCACACGGGCTTGCGGCGCTAGGGTGAGAGCGGAGGTAGCGGAAGGACTGGCGAAGAGAGAGAGGAAGAAGGAAGGAGAAGAGAGCGCACGGCTTGGAAACCCCGAGCTGGCAACTTATAAGGGGCCGCTCCCGAGTGGCTGACTGGTAGGCCCAGGCTATCCAGTCAAATCCCGCAGCAGACGGGCGCGCAGTACGTGGCAAAAAAGGCGATGTGAAGATCGAGGAGCTTCCGCTTTATCGCTTCCGATTATTGCGGCTGCTCCCGTCCCACGCGCTTCCCAAAATCCAAATCCTGCGACATCCGCGGGCTGCAGAACAACTTGCCAAAAATAGAAGACCTCGCTCGCACCGACACTCGGCATGTCACAAGCAAAGAAATTCACTCGACGAAAGGCCTAGATGGATCAAGGTGACTGAAAGAGGTTGATCACGTCATCCGTGAGGATCGGCCCGGAACAAGGCACTCGTGTAGGCCGGAGAACTAGTCGGAAAGATCCCCAACTCTTTCCCCACTCTAACCTCGATCCATTCGGGGGCTAATGATGAAGCTATGTACCTAGGGTAGGGGCACGGACCCGTCCAAAGAGCCCTACCCAAAGACATCCCTAGAAGAAGTCACCTTTCAATCAACTTGAAGGTATCTCACTCGACTGGTTCAAGACACTCGACCAAGAAGCTATCACTCGACCATGAAGCCAACCACTCGACTGCCAGGAGACCTAAAGTCACTCCGCAGGCAAACGGTCGGCTGTTAAGTAGTCTTTATGGTCATTATAGCACTTTATTAGGGGCGTTACCAGTAACGCCCAATCTTAAATGTACCTTAAACCCTGCATTACTGAGGGCAGGAGGGGGCCGGCGAACTCTATATAAGCCGCCCCCTCCTCAGTATGAAGGGTTCGCACCCCTATAATCCATACATGCATAATCCAGCCGACCGCCTCCGGGCTCCGAGACGTAGGGCTATTACTTCCTCCGAGAAGGGCCTGAACTCGTAAACCTCGCGTGTAACAACTTCCCAATAGCTAAGATCTAGCCTCTCCATATTCACCCCCTACATCACTGTCAGAGTTAGAACCACGACAGTGAACATTGGAGAGTTTGGATGCTGACTTTCCCAGAATTCATCACTTATTACGGGAGTGGAGCGGCCAACGTCCACATCTTCATATTCCATTTCTTCAATGCCAGCCTCTTCAGCTGTGAACTAAGGCATGGGCGAGGAGATGATAGGTGTTCATGGGATCGTATCCACTTCAATTTCTTCATCAATCTGCTCTGACGAAGTAGCAGAATGATTTTCTTCATCACATCCGCTAGGGATCTCATATTCTTCACCAAAAGGAACAAGGTCCTTTGATGGCATGGTTGATATTGGAACAACATTAATGGGATTAGCAAATGAACTGGTCAAAGGCTTCATCTTCTTCAGAGCTGAAAAATCTGAAGTAGTTGATGCTTTCCTTTTCTTCAGTGCTGCACGCTCTGCAACCTTGGTCTTCTTCACATCTGATGCAGATGGAAGGATCGGAGTTGGTGTTGGCGTAGGAGGAGCAGAGGAATCTGGTTGATTTTCTTCAGGCACAACTGATGCAGTTGCCCTGATTTCTTCAGTTTCTTCAGGTGCACCACTAGTGGATGCCCTGGCAATTTCTTCAGCGGCTGGAATGCAGTCATCAGCCCTGGAACTCACATTTTCTTCAGCAGCCCGATTTTCATCAGCGGTGCTGGCATGTTCTTCAGTTGGTTGAGCAGATGCTTCAGCCCGAGGAACTTCCTGTTGTGTTGGGGTAGCAACATTGGAAGTGAAGTTATCCGCAAGTTTTACAAAACGAACCTTGGCTCCAAGCCAATAAGCATGGTATGTGTCAAATTAATCACTGAGTTTCTTGATCTCAGATTGAGTACTGACAAGTTCTTCAGTTGTCATAGAGACAATGTTTTTCTTCAGATAGCACTCCTTCTTGTACTGTGCTTTCTTGATCTGTCTGGCCTTCTCATATTTCCATTTTTATTCTTGGATGAAATGGGTCAGCATGTGACTTTGGCCAGGAGTCAACTTGAACTCAGGCATGGGAGTGTTGGGGTCCTTGTGCCAAACATCAATGTACTCGAGGATCAACTTTGGATCCAAAAGCAGTGGCACATCTGTTCCCTTGGCTCTAGCGGCCCTGACTTGCCTATCTCTGATGATTTTAGCAAGTTCATCATCATCAGCTTCATCTTCATCAGATGACACTTGGAAGGCGACTTGCTTCTTCTGAGGACTAGGGTGAGGACCTCGTCCAGCAGTGGCCTTTGTCTTCAGTAGTGAGGGTCCCGTTGAGGAATTTGGTGCAGCTGAGGAACTAGCTAAAGCTCCTGAGGCAATTGAGATGCCTGCAGTCCTTTGGCACGAGGCAAGATGCACAGGTGCTGAGGACTTTGTCGGAACAGCTGTAACGCCCGGATAATCTTGCTACAGTAATCCCACGCTAATCATGGCACGTCATCCCGATTACTGTTGCTATCCTCGAAATAATTCGAAACCGTTCAAATTCAAAATTCAAATTGATGAAAACAATAAAAGTTTTCAAAATTTAAAATAAAATTGTTCGGTGGTTGATGAATATTACAAGGGTAATTATGATGCAACAAACAAATTTTTATTAAATGCCTACGTGTTTATAGATAAATAAAAAACATAAAAGAAAATAAATAAAAGGAAAACAGAAAACAATACAAAAAAAAGAGAAAAGAAACCCCCTGGGCTTCGGCCCAGCTGACCACAGGCCAACTGGGCCACCACCAGGCCCGGCCGGCCCCCACCCCTCTCCCCTTATCCCCCCACGACGGAAACCCTAGCCCACTCCCGATCCCCACTCCCCCCTCACTCCCCCGATCTGGATCGAGATCGGGGCGACCACGCCACCGCCCCGGATCGCCGTCGCCTTCTCGCCCCCCTGGCCTCGCGCCCCCCCCCCCCCCCCGCCTGAGGACCCCGTCGCCCTCCGCCTCGCTTCCTCATCTCCCTCCCTGCCCGATCTGGATCGGGGCAGCCCTCCCGATCCCATCTCGACGCCGAACCGCCGTCGCCGCGCTCGCCTCGGACGCCGTCGTCTCCACCACCGCCGCCCTCTTCGTCACCGGACCCCCCCTCCCCGACGCCGGCGGCCGCCTTCCCGACTCCCTCCTCGCCGGTCGCCTCCAAGCTTCACCGCGCCCGCCTCCTAGACCCTACGCGTCCCTCCCCGTGAGCTCTCCCCCCCCCCGTCGCTCCCCTCTCCCCCTCCCGAACGACGCCGTCGCCTGGAGCCCCCCGTCGCCGGCTCCGGCCGTCCCCGCCTGGCCTCACGGCGCCGTACCACGCCGGCCGCCCCGAGCCCTCGACGCCTCCGCCCAGCGCCCTGCGCCCATTCTTGGCCGGCGCCGTGTCCCTCGCCGTGGCCACCGGCCTCCCTCGCTCCTCCTCCTCCCCTGAACCCCCACCACCTCACCCCGACCTCGCTTCGTCCGCCCCGACGCACCGCCCGGCCACCACCGCCTCCTTCCCGCGGCTCCTGGCCGCGCCCGCCAGAGCCGTCGCCGTCCGGGGCCTTCCCTGCTCCCCGCCCCCTGCCGCTGTCGGGCGAGGCCGCCGACGCAGCTGGGCCTCGCGCCCTCGCTGCGGTGCCCTCGGGCACGGGTGCCCAGTGCCCAGTCGGGCTCGCACCCGCACCCGCACCGCCCTGTGCCCGCTAAGGCCCCCGGGCCACTGACTAGGGGGCCCCGCCCCAGAACGTTAAAAAAAATAAAAATAAAATAAAATAAAAAAATAAATAAATAATAAAATAAATAAAAACAATAAATATAATTAATAAAATTAAAATGATTTAATAAAATTATTAATTAATTAATTAATTAATTAAGTTAATTAATCCGGTTTAATTAAATTAATTAACTAGTTAAGATTAATTAAACTGTAATTAGATTAACCTAAACCCTAATTAACCTAAATAGAGAATGACAGGTGGGTCCCACTGGACCCACATGTCAGGGTTGACTCAGTCAACCCCTGTTGACTGCTGACGTCAGCATGACATCATGCTGACGTCATAATACATTTTTTCGAATTAATTAAATAAATAATTAAATTCCAAAATTGTTAAAATCTTTTAAAAATCATATCTTTTAATCCGTAACTCGGATTAAAATATTTTCAACATGAAAGTTGCTCAGAACGACGAGACGATTTCGGATACGCAGTCCGTTCGTCCGCCACACACCCCTAACCTATCGAACTCGCAACTTTCCCCCTCCGGTTCATCTGTCCGAAAACGCGAAACACCGGGAATACTTTCCCGGATGTTTCCCCCCTTAACCGGTACCACCTCATACCACGTTAGGGCCCACCTAGCATCGTTACTTGTCATGTCGTGCATCGATATGCATTTGTTTGCATTGTATTCATTGTTTCTTCCCCCTCTTATCTCCGGTAGACTACGAGACCGACGCTGCTGCTGACCAGTTCGGCTACGGAGTTGACGACCCCTCTCTCTTGCCAGAGCAACCAGGCAAGCCCCCCCTTGATCACCAGATATCGCCTATTCTTCTCTATACTGCTTGCATTAGAGTAGTGTAGCATGTTACTGCTTTCTGTTGATCCTATTCTGATGCATAGCCTGACATTGTTGCTACACCTGTTGATACCTTACCTGCAATCCTAAATGCTTAGTATAGGATGCTAGTTTATCATCATTGGCCCTACATTCTTGTCAGTCTGCCTTGCTATACTATTGGGCCGTGATCACTCGGGAGGTGATCACGGGTATATACTATACATACATACATACTATACAGATGGTGACTAAAGTCGGGTCAGCTCGAAGAGTACCCGCGAGTGATTCACGGATTGGGGGCTGAAAGGACCTTTGTCCCGACGGCCCTCTGTGTGGATCTTTGTGGCGGAGCGACAGGGCAGGTTGAGACCACCTAGGAGACAGGTGGGCCTGGCCCTGTTCGGCGTTCGCGGATACTTAACACGCTTAACGAGATCTTGGTATTTGATCTGAGTCGGCTACGAGCCTATACGCACTAACCATCTACGCGGGAGTAGTTATGGGTATCCCGACGTCGTGGTATCAGCCGAAGCACTTCAGACGTCAGCGACGGAGCGGCGCGCGCCGGATTGGACTGGAACGCCTACTAGGCTAGGTCTGCTTCCGGCCGCCCTCGCAACGTGCAGGTGTGCTCAGGGCGATGGGCCCAGACCCCTGCGCGCTTAGGTTTAGACCGGCGTGCTGGCCTCTCTGTTTTGCCTAGGTGGGGCTGCGACGTGTTGATCTTCCGAGGCCGGGCATGACCCAGGAAAGTGTGTCCGGCCAAATGGGATCAAGCGTGTTGGGCTATGTGGTGCACCCCTGCAGGGAAGTTTAATCTATTCGAATAGCCGTGATCTTCGGTAACAGGACGACTTGGAGTTGTACCTTGACCTTATGACAACTAGAACCGGATACTTAATAAAACACACCCTTCCAAGTGCCAGATACAACCGGTGGTCGCTCTACCTCAGGGATATGAGGAGGGGATCGCCGGGTAGGATTATGCTATGAGATGTTACTTGGAGATGCTACTTGGAGGACTTCAATCTGCTCTCTTATACCTGTTGCAAGACGAAGGTGACCAGAAGCGTAGTCTTCGATAAGACTAGCTATCCCCCTCTTATTCTGGCATTCTGCAGTTCAGTCCACTGATATGGCCTCCTTACACATATACCCATGCATATGTAGTGTAGTTCCTTGCTTGCGAGTACTTTGGATGAGTACTCACGGTTGCTTTCTCCCCCCTTTTTTCCCCTTTCCTTCTTCCTGGTTGTCGCAACCAGATGCTGGAGTCCAGGAGCCAGACGCCACCGTCGACGACGACCCCTACTACACCGGAGGTGCCTACTACTACGTGTTGCCCGCTGACGACGACCTGGAGTAGTTTAGGAGGATCCCAGGCAGGAGGCCTGCGCCTCTTTCGATCTGTATCCCAGTTTGTGCTAGCCTTCTTAAGGCAACTTGTTTAACTTATGTCTGTACTCAGATATTGTTGCTTCCGCTGACTCGTCTATGATCGAGCACTTGTATTCGAGCCCTCGAGGCCCCTGGCTTGTATTATGATGCTTGTATGACTTATTTTATTTGTAGAGTTGTGTTGTGATATCTTCCCGTGAGTCCCTGATCTTGATCGTACACATTTGCGTGCATGATTAGTGTACGATTGAATCGGGGGCGTCACAAGTTGGTATCAGAGCCGACTGCCTGTAGGAATCCCCCTTCCGCACTCCTTGGCCGAAGTCGAGTCTAGTCATTACAAAACTTTTACTAACTTGGCTGTGTGCCTTACGGGCCCACGTCGCCATCGGGTGGTACTAGGATCTTTTACTCCTCGACCTTTGCTCTGGGACTCTGAACTCTTTTCTACTCGGGTTAAACGAATTTACTAACTCTAACATTAGGATCCCGTTACCACGTTCACCCCGAAGTTGGATAAGACATAGTTATTCTGTAGGATAGCATTTTGAATAGTGCCCGTGTTGTCATTTGACTCCATTGAAACATCTTTGTTTTCAGATGGAACCCACGAGGCAGGTCGTGCGCCACACTGCGGCCATTGGTGCCTCAGGATCACCTGCAGTGCTAGCTGATATGATGACCTATCTGGGTTATCGCTGGCACCCTGAGTACACCGTCTACGAGGAGTACCAGGACTTTAACCAGGAGCAGTACCGTGCCATCGTCCACCTCTACTCTCGGGAGTATGAGTCCACTACCGTGCTGCACACCGCTCATGGTGTTGGAGTGACCATCGAGATGGCAGTCCACGATGCGGCTCATGCTGCTCTGACACGTCTTCGTGGAGAGTACCAGGCATTGGACACTTCCCCTTTCAGGCACATTCCTATCGCATCTGACGTTGGTGCGGAGGGATACTACACTGCCGCCTACTCCACCGTCACCCGAGAGCCTTTCCACCATCAGCGCCTGGTTCTGCATGCTGATGGGCTGGACCGAGCTAACAGAGCTCTTCGCCACGAGTTGTACACCACTCGTCAGCACCTTTACAGGGCTCTGACGCGGTTGCACCCCTTTGTCCGGTCTGGACAGCTGCCGCGTTCTGCGATCTACCCAGCCAGGACCGTGATGCCCCACGGTGTCGGATGGCCAGAGGTGGGAGGCTACTCTCCCGCACTTGGTCCTCTTCTGCCACCTGAGCGTCGGGTTCTACACCAGAGTATCCGCGGCCCCCAGGCCACTGACGTGGAGGACTATCCGTTGCCTCACTACCAGCTGTCAGGTTACAGCTACCTTCACAGTACCTCCTGGGACTGATGTAGTCTTGCTCATTAGTTTTAGATGCACTCGCGAGCCTGCGTGCCGCCTATGATGACTTAGTCTATGTACGGAACTCTGTGTACTGAACTCTATGTCCGACCCCTTTTGTAAGTTATGCCGACTATCTATGTGGTATCTGTCGTGCTCCTTTCATTATGCATGTTTCATCATGAATGACTCTTGTCTATGCAAATTCTCAATACTGAACTACCCCTGTTATATATTAGCAGGATGGTTAGACCAGCTGGTCGTGGTCGTGGTGGCAACTTCCCACCACCGCCTGAGTACATGGCTGGTATGATCCAACAGCTTGAGATGAATCGCCAGTTCATGGAAAACATGATGGCTCAGTTTCCTCGCCCCAATATGAACCAGCATCCAAACACAACAACTCTGCAGGATTTCATACGCCTCAACCCAAGTGTGTACCGCAGCTCAACCCAGCCGCTGGATGCTGATGACTGGCTCCGTGACATCACCTATGAGATGGAGTCTGCTGATGTAGCCCCTGCCAGCTATGTCACTTTTGCTTCCTTCTTCCTGAAGGGACCCGCAGCTCAATGGTGGGACAGCCATAGGCGTACTCTGCCAGTTGGGACAATCATCTCCTGGCCAGACTTTCAGGCTGCCTTCCGTGCCCGCTTCATTCCTCAGGGAATCATGGACAGGAAGAAGCGTGAGTTTCGCAACCTCACCCAAGGCAACAAGACTGTTGAAGCTTATCAGCGGGAGTTTCTGGACTTATCCCGCTATGCTGAAGAAGACATTGCAACTGATGCTCGCAGACAGGAGAAGTTCCGTGAAGGCCTTCAAGCTGACATCAAGCTCACACTTCTAGTGCATGACTTTGCCGATTTCGCCACCTTGGTGAACAAGGCCATCAATGTCGAGACTGGTCTGCAAGAACACCAGAGCTCTCAAAGGCGCAACCGTGACACGGGCTCATCTTCGGGCCCGCCCTCGCAGAAGCGTAAGATATGGATCCCGAACAGCATGTACCGTCCAACTGCACCTGCCCCAAGGCAGTCTTATGCTGCACCTCGTCTGCCGGCTGCTCCAACTAGGCAGCCGAGGCTTCCAGCTCCACCACCCCAAGCTCCTGTTCCTACCCCCGAGAATGGGTTGTGCTTCAGGTGCGGACAACCAGGGCACCGTGCTAGGGAATGCAACCAGAGACAGAATCAACTGGCCCTTCCAGCAACTGGCCGTGGGAACAACCAGGCCCGCAACAACAATGCCAAGTCTTATGGCCGTGTTCATGCCAACCACATTGATCTGAATGAAGCTCAAGACCAGCCTGCTACTGTGATGGGTACACTCCTCGTAAATTCAGTACCAGCATCTGTTTTATTTGATACAGGAGCATCGCATTCATTCATGTCAGAAGATTTTGCATTCATGCATGGCATTAAAAGTGAAGACATGAACGCTTCTCTATTAGTGCACACCCCTGCGGGCCAATGTCGAACCTCCATGATTTGCAACGACGTCCCTGTAGAAATTGAAGGACTGGAATTCCTTGTCTCTCCCATCGTACTGAAGTCCTGTAGCATTGATCTCATTCTGGGAATGGATTGGTTAAAGGCGCATACTGCTTCTATCGTTTGCGCCACCAAGACCGTCCATCTGCTACACCCTTCTGATGAAATAATTAGCTACGATGCTCATCTGGTTCGTAATGCCGAGGCCAGACTTTATGCCTTAAACGCATTGAACGCTGCACCACTTGAGGGCATTGAAAACATTCCCGTCGTGTGTGAATTCCTAGACGTCTTTCCTGAAGAACTCCCAGGGATTCCCCCTGCTAGAGCTGTCGAATTCGTCATCGACTTGAAACCAGGCACCACTCCTATAGCCAAGAGACCCTACAAGATGCCGCCGCATGAACTCCTTGAGCTTAAGGAGGAAATCGATAAATCTCTTCAAAGTGGTTTCATTCGCCCAAGTTGCTCTCCTTGGGGAGCACCTTCTCTCTTTGTCAAGAAGAAAGATGGGACAAACCGATTGGTCCAAGACTACCGTCCTATAAATCAAGCTACCATTCAGAATAAGTATCCTCTTCCTCGGATCAATGATCTGTATGATCAATTGGCTGGATCATCAGTGTTCTCTAAACTCGACTTGAGGTTGGGTTACCACCAGATCCGTGTTCGTGAGGAAGATATCCCCAAGACCGCATTCGTGACTCGTTATGGTTCATACGAGTACACCGTCATGTCTTTCGGCTTAACCAATGCTCCAGCCACCTTCTCTCGCCTGATGAACTATATATTCATGGATTACCTCGACAAGTTCGTCGTGGTTTATCTGGATGATATTCTGGTATTTTCCAAGAACGAAGAGGAACATGCTGAACATCTTCGCCTCGTGCTGGAAAAGCTACGAGAGCATCAACTTTATGCCAAGTTCTCCAAATGTGAATTCTGGCTTCCCGAAGTAACCTATCTCGGGCATGTCATCTCTAAGGATGGTATTGCCGTCAACCCTGAACGAGTTCAGGCTATTCTCGATTGGACTCCTCCGAAGAACGTTAAGCAAGTCAGAAGTTTTCTCGGTCTCGCCAGCTACTGCCGTCGATTCGTCGAGAACTTCTCCAAGATTGCCAGGCCTCTGACTAACCTATTGCATAAGGGCGTCAAGTTCCAGTGGACAGACAAATGTCAGGAAAGCTTCCAGGCACTCAAAGACAAGTTGACTTCTGCCCCAGTACTAGCTCCACCTGATACTAAGAAGGACTTCGTCATTTACTGCGACGCTTCCCGTCAAGGATTAGGCTGTGTCCTAATGCAAGAGCGCAAAGTGGTTGCTTATGCCTCTCGTCAATTGCGCCCTCACGAAGAGAACTACCCAGTTCACGACCTCGAACTTGCTGCTGTCATTCATGCACTAAAACAGTGGCGACATTACCTACTCGGTAATCGTTGCGAGATCTTCACTGACCACCAAAGTCTGAAGTATCTATTTACTCAGCCAGACCTGAACCTCCGTCAGCAGAGATGGATGGAGACTGTTGCAGACTTTGATTTGGGTATTTCCTATACCCCAGGCAAGGCTAATGTAATGGCTGATGCCTTGAGCCGCAAGTCTTACTGCAACCACCTCCAGGTTCACAAAGTTCAGCCCTCACTTGTTGAAGAATTCAGAAAGCTAAACCTCCATATTGTTCCTCCGGGTGCACTCGCTCCCCCTCCCCCGGAGTTCCGCAAGATGAATCTCCGTGTTGTTTCCCAGGGTTCCCTCTATACCCTGGCTGTTGAACCCGATCTCGTGGGCACCATAAAGACAATGCAGGGATTTGACTCTGAAGTCTACAAGATTAAGCAAGACCTCAAAGAAGGAGGTTCCTCATCCTTCACTATTGCTGATGATGGCGCCTTGTACTTCAAAGGCCGCCTAGTGGTGCCGTGTAAGAAGGAAAACCTGAATATGACCCAGGAGGTTATGAAAGAAGCTCATGATACGCCTCTTTGTATCCATCCTGGTAGTACGAAGATGTATCAAGACATCCGCCAGAGATTCTGGTGGTCTAACATGAAGCAAGACATTGCTCGTTATGTTGCTGAATGTGACGTTTGCCGTCGTATCAAAGCAGAACATCAAAGGCCTGCTGGAACTCTGCAACCTATATCTATTCCGGAATGGAAATGGGACCATGTCGAGATGGACTTCGTTACTGGATTCCCCAAATCGCAGAAAGGCAATGATGCTATTCTTGTCGTCATTGACCGACTTTCTAAAGTTGCACATTTTCTGGCTGTCAAGGAAACGATCACTGCTAGTCAGCTGGCAAACCTCTACATGACCAGAATTGTCTCGCTTCACGGTATTCCATTGGTTATCAGTTCAGACCGTGGCAGTTTATTCACTTCAAGATTCTGGGCAAGTTTCCAAGAAGCTATGGGCACTCATCTGTCTTTCAGCACTGCTTTTCATCCTCAGTCACAAGGGCAAGTTGAACGTGTCAACCAAGTTCTCGAAGACATGCTTCGAGCTTGTGTTATTTCCTTCGGCAAGAAATGGGAGGAATCTCTTCCGTATGCTGAGTTCTCTTATAATAATAGCTATCAAGCTAGTCTGAAGATGGCCCCCTTCGAAGTGTTATATGGACGAAAGTGCCGAACCCCTCTGAACTGGTCAGAAACTGGGGAACGTCCACTCTTCGGTCCGGATATTATCCAACATGCCGAAGAACAAGTCCGCATTATTCGCGAGAATCTCAAGACTGCTCAGTCACGTCAGAAGAGTCAGTATGACCGTCATCATAAAGACATGGTCTATCAACCTGGCGAAAAGGCCTATCTTCGCGTTACACCAATGAAGGGTGCTCACCGCTTCGGGATCAAAGGGAAGCTAGCTCCCCGCTATATTGGTCCTTTCACTATCCTCGAGAGGCGTGGAAAAGTGGCATATCAATTGGAGCTTCCGCCGAACCTTTCTCAGGTTCACGATGTGTTCCATGTGTCACAACTCCGCCGTTGCTTCAAGGACCCAATCCGAGCTGTGGATCATGAAGTGCTCGAATTGCAACAGGACCTCTCCTATAAAGAGCATCCGGTCCGCATTCTCGACCAAGCTGAACGCCGCACACGTCAGAAGGCGATCAAGTTCCTGAAGGTCCAGTGGTCGAATCACTCTGAAGACGAAGCCACCTGGGAACGCGAGGATCGTCTTCGTGATGAATACCCCGCACTGTTTCCTTCTACCTCCTAAAATCTCGGGACGAGATTTCTTGTAGTGGAGGAGATTTGTAACGCCCGGATAATCTTGCTACAGTAATCCCACGCTAATCATGGCACGTCATCCCGATTACTGTTGCTATCCTCGAAATAATTCGAAACCGTTCAAATTCAAAATTCAAATTGATGAAAACAATAAAAGTTTTCAAAATTTAAAATAAAATTGTTCGGTGGTTGACGGAATATTACAAGGGTAATTATGATGCAACAAACAAATTTTTATTAAATGCCTAAGTGTTTATAGATAAATAAAAAAACATAAAAGAAAATAAATAAAAGGAAAACAGAAAACAATACAAAAAAAAGAGAAAAGAAACCCCCTGGGCTTCGGCCCAGCTGACCACAGGCCAACTGGGCCACCACCAGGCCCGGCCGGCCCCCACCCCTCTCCCCTTATCCCCCCACGACGGAAACCCTAGCCCACTCCCGATCCCCACTCCCCCTCACTCCCCCGATCTGGATCGAGATCGGGGCGACCACGCCACCGCCCCGGATCGCCGTCGCCTTCTCGCCCCCCTGGCCTCGCGCGACCCCCCCCCCCCGCCTGAGGACCCCGTCGCCCTCCGCCTCGCTTCCTCATCTCCCTCCCTGCCCGATCTGGATCGGGGCAGCCCCCCCGATCCCATCTCGACGCCGAACCGCCGTCGCCAGCGCTCGCCTCGGACGCCGTCGTCTCCACCACCGCCGCCCTCTTCGTCACCGGACCCCCCCCTCCCCGACGCCGGCGGCCGCCTCCCCGACTCCCTCCTCGCCGGTCGCCTCCAAGCTTCACCGCGCCCGCCTCCTAGACCCTACGCGTCCCTCCCCGTGAGCTCTCCCCCCCCCCCCCGTCGCTCCCCTCTCCCCCTCCCGAACGACGCCGTCGCCTGGAGCCCCCCGTCGCCGGCTCCGGCCGTCCCCGCCTGGCCTCACGGCGCCGTACCACGCCGGCCGCCCCGAGCCCTCGACGCCTCCGCCCAGCGCCCTGCGCCCATTCTTGGCCGGCGCCGTGTCCCTCGCCGTGGCCACCGGCCTCCCTCGCTCCTCCTCCTCCCCTGAACCCCCACCACCTCGCCCCGACCTCGCTTCGTCCGCCCCGACGCACCGCCCGGCCACCACCGCCTCCTTCCCGCGGCTCCTGGCCGCGCCCGCCAGAGCCGTCGCCGTCCGGGGCCTTCCCTGCTCCCCGCCCCCTGCCGCTGTCGGGCGAGGCCGCCGACGCAGCTGGGCCTCGCGCCCTCGCTGCGGTGCCCTCGGGCACGGGTGCCCAGTGCCCAGTCGGGCTCGCACCCGCACCCGCACCGCCCTGTGCCCGCTAAGGCCCCCGGGCCACTGACTAGGGGGCCCCGCCCCAGAACGTTAAAAAAAATAAATAAAAAAAATAAAAAAATAAATAAATAATAAAATAAATAAAAACAATAAATATAATTAATAAAATTAAAATGATTTAATAAAATTATTAATTAATTAATTAATTAATTAAGTTAATTAATCCGGTTTAATTAAATTAATTAACTAGTTAAGATTAATTAAACTGTAATTAGATTAACCTAAACCCTAATTAACCTAAATAGAGAATGACAGGTGGGTCCCACTGGACCCACATGTCAGGGTTGACTCAGTCAACCCCTGTTGACTGCTGACGTCAGCATGACATCATGCTGACGTCATAATACATTTTTTTCGAATTAATTAAATAAATAATTAAATTCCAAAATTGTTAAAATCTTTTAAAAATCATATCTTTTAATCCGTAACTCGGATTAAAATATTTTCAACATGAAAGTTGCTCAGAACGACGAGACGATTTCGGATACGCAGTCCGTTCGTCCGCCACACACCCCTAACCTATCGAACTCGCAACTTTCCCCCTCCGGTTCATCTGTCCGAAAACGCGAAACACCGGGAATACTTTCCCGGATGTTTCCCCCCTTAACCGGTACCACCTCATACCACGTTAGGGCCCACCTAGCATCGTTACTTGTCATGTCGTGCATCGATATGCATTTGTTTGCATTGTATTCATTGTTTCTTCCCCCTCTTATCTCCGGTAGACTACGAGACCGACGCTGCTGCTGACCAGTTCGACTACGGAGTTGACGACCCCTCTCTCTTGCCAGAGCAACCAGGCAAGCCCCCCCCTTGATCACCAGATATCGCCTATTCTTCTCTATACTGCTTGCATTAGAGTAGTGTAGCATGTTACTGCTTTCTGTTGATCCTATTCTGATGCATAGCCTGACATTGTTGCTAAACTTGTTGATACCTTACCTGCAATCCTAAATGCTTAGTATAGGATGCTAGTTTATCATCATTGGCCCTACATTCTTGTCAGTCTGCCTTGCTATACTATTGGGCCGTGATCACTCGGGAGGTGATCACGGGTATATACTATACATACATACATACTATACAGATGGTGACTAAAGTCGGGTCAGCTCGAAGAGTACCCGCGAGTGATTCACGGATTGGGGGCTGAAAGGACCTTTGTCCCGACGGCCCTCTGTGTGGATCTTTTGTGGCGGAGCGACAGGGCAGGTTGAGACCACCTAGGAGACAGGTGGGCCTGGCCCTGTTCGGCGTTCGCGGATACTTAACACGCTTAACGAGATCTTGGTATTTGATCTGAGTCGGCTACGAGCCTATACGCACTAACCATCTACGCGGGAGTAGTTATGGGTATCCCGACGTCGTGGTATCAGCCGAAGCACTTCAGACGTCAGCGACGGAGCGGCGCGCGCCGGATTGGACTGGAACGCCTACTAGGCTAGGTCTGCTTCCGGCCGCCCTCGCAACGTGCAGGTGTGCTCAGGGCGATGGGCCCAGACCCCTGCGCGCTTAGGTTTAGACCGGCGTGCTGGCCTCTCTGTTTTGCCTAGGTGGGGCTGCGACGTGTTGATCTTCCGAGGCCGGGCATGACCCAGGAAAGTGTGTCCGGCCAAATGGGATCAAGCGTGTTGGGTTATGTGGTGCACCCCTGCAGGGAAGTTTAATCTATTCGAATAGCCGTGATCTTCGGTAACAGGACGACTTGGAGTTGTACCTTGACCTTATGACAACTAGAACCGGATACTTAATAAAACACACCCTTCCAAGTGCCAGATACAACCGGTGGTCGCTCTACCTCAGGGATATGAGGAGGGGATCGCCGGGTAGGATTATGCTATGAGATGTTACTTGGAGATGCTACTTGGAGGACTTCAATCTACTCTCTTATACTTGATGCAAGACGAAGGTGACCAGAAGCGTAGTCTTCGACAGGATTAGTTATCCCCCTCTTATTCTGGCATTCTGCAGTTCAGTCCACTGATATGGCCTCCTTACACATATACCCATGCATATGTAGTGTAGTTCCTTGCTTGCGAGTACTTTGGATGAGTACTCACGGTTGCTTTCTCCCCCCTTTTTTCCCCTTTCCTTCTTCCTGGTTGTCGCAACCAGATGCTGGAGTCTAGGAGCCAGACGCCACCGTCGACGACGACCCCTACTACACCGGAGGTGCCTACTACTACGTGCTGCCCGCTGACGACGACCTGGAGTAGTTTAGGAGGATCCCAGGCAGGAGGCCTGCGCCTCTTTCGATCTGTATCCCAGTTTGTGCTAGCCTTCTTAAGGCAAACTTGTTTAACTTATGTCTGTACTCAGATATTGTTGCTTCCGCTGACTCGTCTATGATCGAGCACTTGTATTCGAGCCCTCGAGGCCCCTGGCTTGTATTATGATGCTTGTATGACTTATTTTATTTTATTTGTAGAGTTGTGTTGTGATATCTTCCCGTGAGTCCCTGATCTTGATCGTACACATTTGCGTGCATGATTAGTGTACGATTGAATCGGGGGCGTCACAACAGCTGAGGACTTTGGAGGAGCTGAGGATTTTGAAGGAGCAGGAGCAGCATGAGGAATTGGCCGTGAGGGCTTTGAGGATTCTGGTCGTGAGGGCATTGCTGAGGAACTTGTCATTGAGGGCACTATTGGTGAAGCACTTGGCTTGCGCGCAGGCTTCTTTGACATAGCCTTCTTCAGGTTGACAGCAGAGGCCTCAGCAGAGGTATTAGCAGCAGCAGAGTCTTCATTGAATTTCCTCACTGCTTCTCTGGCTTGCTTAGCCAACTTGTCTTGGCGCTTGGCCCATTCGTTAGGATAGTCCTCACCGCGCTTGAGGCTGGTGGGATCAGCTATTTGTCCAGGTGCCAATGGAGGTCTTGGGCATGGAGGACTGAGTGCGAATTTCTTCATATACTTGGGAGTGACATATATGTACTACCTCCACTCTCTTGCCCATCTCCTTTCAATCTTCTGAATGCGCACCTTGCGCTCATTCTTGGTTTCCTCAGTAGGTGTGCAGTACCCAGCATATATTTCATCAGGGATCTCAAACGTTGTATTGACCTCAGGCCTCTTTCCTCCTTTCTGTGGCTTCTTACCGTCATCCATTTTCTTCAGTTGAGGAATTTGGACAATTGAATTCTCTAAAGAAGTATGCAACTTTTCTTCGAGGAATGCTGCAAATGAGTTAAGTTGATGAGAACCTAGTGATTCAGTAGCTAACATGAGTACCTGTGAACAGAGTATAGTTGCGAGGAATTTTGAGAGGTCATACGCGTTCTCAGAATGTTTTAAAAAAACAAGTTTGAGGAATTTGACCAGATGAGTCTTGAAGAATTTCACTAAGCGTTCTTTGTCTTAGGTTCCAAAGTTGTATAGATCGAAGATCCACAAAATTGAGGAATCTTGAAGAAAAATGATGCTTAGAGAAACGAATCAAGAACAGCTGACTTGTGAGGTATTTAGTGTGTGAAGATATGAAGAAAAACACCTTTGAAGATTTTGTAGAGAATCATTTGAATCAATGAAGGTAGTAAAAGTAACTTTTAATTACCCTGGATGAAGAACACGACGAACAGTGAAGAGGAGAGGTTAAGTTCGTATGTGTAGATCTTCCACGCCCTAACTCGGCGGAGGAAGACGGCTACGACGGCGGCGGAGTGAAGATTTCTGCGGCCGGCGCGGGTACGGCGGCGACGAGGTCGAGGCAGTGAAGCTCTTCCTCATCGGCGACAATGAAGTAGCGGCGGCGCTAGGGTTTGAGAAGCTCGAGCTAGAGAGAGGTCGAGCGGAGTAAAGAAGTGAGGAAGGGAAAGAGGGGTATTTATAGCGACGGTGAAAAACTATTCGCCCAAAGAAATTGGACGAACGTGCCCCTGACCCTTCTCATTCGCTTGACATGTGTCACCCACGTACTGAGAGGTGGAGATCGTGTACGACCGTGGGTGAATGGATAAGTGTATCGTGGGATGCGGAACGGTTTGAGAGGCAAAGCCGAAAATTTAGATAAGATAGGTTTTAGAGTTCCGTTCGCAATTTGTTTAGCTGACAAGGACACAGTGAAGATTTTGAACGAGTTTCAAATAGAACGCACATGAAGAATTTCTGAATAGTTTGGGTTCAGTATAGCATAAAGGGGAAGGGTCCGATCAAATTCACTTAGCAGAAAAAACCAACTTGAAGAATTAGCAATAAGTGAATGCTGTAGAGGACATAAACTCATATATATATCCAATGAAGAAAAACGACGGAAACAATGAAGACAATGCAAAGTTGAAGAATATGAACAACTGAGGAATTTCAACTTTTGGTGGTGGCGTGACCCACCGTATAAGAATGATGATTTCAGACACCGCGTACAATTATCGTAGGGTTCTGAGAATCAAATTCTTTGTTAATTTCTTCACACTAAGAGTGTTATTCTTCATTGATTGAAGAAAAATGTTTCTTCATGTGTTGCACATCTAAGTCATGAATTTTGCATAAGTGTTAGGATGAGTGTCCTTTTCAAAGAACATTCGAAGATTCTAGGATATTTAGCTCACACCGCAACTTGCTAAATCTCTTCTCATCCAAGGGCTTTGTGAAGATATCGGCTAGCTGTTCTTCAGTCTTCACATGCTCAATAGAAATGTCGCCCTTCAACACATGATCACGAAGAAAATGATGACGAATCTGAATGTGCTTAGTCTTCGAGTGCCGAACTAGGTTGTGAGCAATCTTGATGGCACTCTCATTGTCACAGAAGAGAGGCACATTCTTCATGTTGATGTCGTAGTCCTTGAGAGTTTGCTTCATCCATAGCAATTGAGCACAGCAAGAACCAGCGGCAATGTACTCAGCTTCAGCAGTAGATAGTGATACGCAGTTCTGTTTCTTCAAGGACCAACAGACCAAAGATCGTCCGAGGAAATGACATGTACCAGATGTTGACTTGCGGTCCACACGATCACCAGCATAGTCAGAGTCAGAATATCCAATGAGATCAAAAGCCAAGGCCTTGGGGTACCATAACCCAAGTGTTGGTGTGTGAGCAAGATATCAAAGAATATGCTTCACAGCCTTATGGTGTGATTCCTTCGGTGTAGCTTGAAATCGGGCACACATGCAAACACTAAGAATTATATCTGGCCTAGATGCACATAAGTACAATAAAGAACCAATCATGGAGCGGTATACCTTATGATCAAAGTCAATACCATTTTCATCAGTGCACAGATGGCCATTTCTGGGCATAGGAATTTTGACGCCTTTGCAATCTTGCATGCCAAATTTCCTCAGTACATCCTTGATGTATTTCTCCTGAGATATGAATATGCCATTGCGTTGTTGACGAATTTAAAGACCTAAGAAGAATTTCAACTCTCCCGTCAGAGACATTTGATATTCTTCACTCATCATATAGGCAAATTCATCACTATAACATTGGTCAGTACAGCCAAAGATAATATCATCAACATATACTTAGCACACAAACAATTAACCATCATAATATTTAGTGAAAAGAGTATGGTCGAGTGAACCGGGTTTGAAGCCTTTCTTCATGAAGAATCCCTTCAAGGTATCATACCACGCCCATGGGGCCTGCTTGAGGCCATAGAGGGCCTTGTTGAGTCTGAAGACTTTGTCAAGATTCTTTGGATCTTCAAAACCTGGGGGTTGAGCAACATATACTTCTTCCTCAAGCTTACCATTGAGGAATGCACTTTTCACATCCATTTGATATAAAGTGATATCATGATGGTTAGCATAAGCAAGTAATATGCGAATAGCCTCAAGTCTAGCAACAGGTGCAGAAGTTTCATCGAAATCAATTCGTTCAACTTGTGTGTAGCCTTGAGCTACGAGCCGTGCCTTATTCCTCACCACAAGGCCATTTTCATCTTGCTTGTTGCGGTAGATCCACTTTGTGTCAATGATATTATGCTTGCGAGGATCTGGACGTTTAACTACTTCCCATGCATTGTTGAGATCGAACTGATGTAATTCTTCTTGCATGGCCTGAATCCACTCAGGTTCCAGAAATGCTTCATCTACCTTAGTGGGCTCTGTAATAGAGACAAAAGCATAGTTCCCACAAAAGTTAGATAAATGTGAAGCTTTTGAGCGTGTGGGAGGACCTGGCGCTTTGATGTCATTGATGATCTTTTCAACTCGCACTTCTTTTGCAATGCGAGGATGAGCTGGTTGACGTTGAAGAATTTGATCAGCATTCTCTTCAGCACCATTTTCTTCATTATTTTCTTCAGGTGCATTAGCTCGACGTTCTTCAAGTTCTGGAATGAATTCTTTAGCAGATTCTTCAGTAGGAATGACATCCTCAATAGCCTGGAACTTGATAGTTTCCTCAAGTGCTGGTTCATCTATCATAGTAGGTAGGTGCTCTCTTTGCGAGCCATTAGTTTCATCGAACCGCACATCTACAGTTTCAACAACCTTGTGAAGAACGTTGTTGAAGACTCTGTAGGTGTGCGAGTCCTTTCCGTAACCAAGCATAAAACCCTCATGTGCTTTCGGTGCAAATTTTGAGTTGTGATGAGGATCTCTAATCCAACATTTAGCACCAAAGACTTTGAAATAACTTACATTGGGTTTCTTATCAGTGAGGAGTTCATAGGCAGCCTTCTTGAAGAATTTGTGAAGATATACTATGTTGATGATGTGGCACGCAGTATCAATTGCCTCAGTCCAGAAACGACGAGGCATTTTGTATTCATCAAGCATTGTGCGAGCCATCTCAGCAAGAGTTCTGTTCTTGCACTCCACGACGCCGTTCTGCTAAGGAGTGTAAGGAGCAGATAACTCATGAGTAGTACCATGTTCATCAAGATAGTCATCGAGACCAAAATTCTTGAACTTAGTGCCATTGTCACTTCTGATGTGCTTGATCTTCACACCAAAGTTGGTTGAAGCCCTCAAGGAAAATCGTTTGAAGACTTCCTGCACTTCATGTTCGTAAGTAACAAGGTGTACCCATGTGTAACAAGAGTAATCATCAAAAATAACAAAGCCATATTGATATGCTTCATTTAAAACAGCAGAATAATGATTAGGACCGAAGAGATCCATGTGAAGCAATTCAAATGGGCGAGTAGTGGTCATGATAGTCTTCGCTGGATGCTTGGCCTTTGTCATCTTCCCAGCTTCACAGGCTCCCCATAGGTGATCCTTGAGGAATTTTACATTCTCGATGCCAATGACATGCTTCTTATTCGCAAGCGTGTGCAAATTCCTCATGCCTGCATGACCAAGTCGTCGATGCTAGAGCTAGCCTTCTGAAGCTTTTGCAAGTAGACTCACGGCTGGTTGTGGTCCTGTAGAGAAATCAACAATATACAGGTCTCCTCTCCTAAAGCCTTCGAAGACTTTGGAATTGTCAGCTTCCATAACCACAACACAATGGTACTTGCCAAAGACAACAACCATATCAAGATCACAAAGCATTGAGACACACATAAGGTTGTATCCTAAGGACTCAACAAGCATGACTTTGTCCATGTGTCGATCCTCTGTGATCGCAACCTTACCTAGACCCAGTACCTGACTTTTGCCTTTGTCGACATAGATGATATGCTTCAGATGCGACGGAGGTAATGGAGCATCCATCAATAGATTCTTGTCACCGGTCATGTGATTTGTACATCCACTATCGAGGACCCACTCAGTGGCTTTGGGTTGATCATCCTACAGATGAATTAGTGCAGCTTACAAACTCATATACTTCATCAGTGAAGAATATGACATCAATTCATCAGATCAATTTCATCAAGCAAAAGAACAGATAAAGCAATATGAGGACGTGATAAATGAAAGTTCATTTCTTCATGATTAGCATGCGTCCTATCAGGCATACTCAGGTCTCCAGCAAATTCTTCAGACGATTTGTGCGTCTGGAGACCTGACCCTGCAGAAGGGATTAGTTCTTTTTCTTCACCACCCACATCTGAAGGGGTGGCAAAGAGTTCATCATTCTGCAAGCTCCATACGAGAAGGATGGCATAGAAGCCAGTCCATCTCGTTTCACATAAGAAGGGTTAGAGTAAGCCTAAGAGTAAGCATAGAAATTCTTTGAGGACTTGTGGACATAATGATTTGAAGAATAATGCACATATCCATAATCCTTAGATCTTCCCTGTGAAACAGACGGGTTAGCACGATGATGTTCATATGAGGACTTTGATCCTTTTGAGGAATATGATCCATGTGAGGAGTTTGGTCCGCATGAGGACTTGGATCCATATGAAGAATTTGGTTCATATGAAGAATTTGATCTGGGGTTCCTATTCTTCACAGGTGGCGTCATGATGACATTCACCTGAAGATTTTCAAGGCATCTTTTGGGAACCCAGATTTTCTTCGTAGGGGAACCGTTCCTGCAGTTAGTGCCAACATATCTAGCAAATACTTCACCATTTTGATTTTTAAATAGTTTATAGTTGGAGTCAAATGACTCATCATCAGAACGAGGAGATTCACATGCAAATCCAGATAAGTTAGATGGATCAACTGGAGGTCCCTTTGCAGCAACCCATGTAGTTTTGGGGTACTGCTCAGGCTTCCAATATGTACCATCAGCATTGAGTTTCCTGTCAAAGGCAATACCCTCTTTCCTAGGGTTCCTGTTGAGGATCTGCTTTTTAAGCACATCACAAAGAGTCTGATGCCCTTTGAGGCTTTTATACATGCCTATCATGTACAATTCCTTCAGCCCTGCATCGTCAGTGATACTAGCAATGTGCTCAGATGAGGAATTAGTGATAACAGAGGCATGTGAAGAATTTGAAACATTAGCAACATTTGAACATTCAGGTGAAGAATTAGCAGATTCATGTTCAATGCATTTCAAACATGGAGGAACAAATTCTTCCTGAGAAGCGCTGATTTCTTGAGCAAGTAATGAATCGCGCTCCTTCTGAAGATCTTCATAACTCACTCTTAGCTTCTCAAGGTCTTGCTTTCTTTGAAGAAATTCATAAGAAAGCTTTTCTTGATCGGATAAGAGAGTGTTATGATGACCTTCAAGATTGTCAAACCTAGTCTGAAGTCTTTGAAGATTTTCAGTCAAGGTTTTAGTGTGATCCATTTCTTCACCCAACATATCGTCACTTTTGTCTAGCATGTTGTGAACCTTTTCTAAAGCCTTTTGTTGTTTTACAGCAATCTTAGCAAGTTTAGAATAGCTGGGCTTAAGGTGTTCATCAGATTCATTCTCACTTGATTCAGAGGAGGTATATTTGAGTACCTTGGCACCCTTTGCCATGAAGCAATAGGTGGGAGCATAGTCATCATCGCCTTCATCAGCCTTGTTGGTGAGGTCATTTTCTTCGGTGTTGAAGATAGACTTGCTGACGAATGCAGTAGCGAGAGCTAGGCTCGACGCTCCAGATTCGGACTCCTCAGATGTCTCCTCTTCATCATTTTCTTCAGATTCAGCCTCAGAGTCCATTTCCTTGCCAATGAATGCCCTAGCCTTCTTGGTGCTGCTCTTTTTGTGATATGAAGGCTTTGAGGATTTTGATGATGAAGATTTTCTGGATTTATTCTTTTTCTTCGCATCATCAGAACTGTAATCCTAGTATTTCTTCTTCTTTGATTCCTTTTCCCACTGAGGATAATCTTGAATGTAATATCCAGGTTTCTTGCATTTGTGACAGACCCTCCTCTTGTAGTCACTTGATGAGGAATCATTGCTCCTTGAGGGTCTTGCAAGGCGACCACGTCTTGAGAACTTTTGGAACGTCTTCACGAGCAGAGCTAGATCATGGCTTAGTTCTTCAGGATCACCAAGGCTGCTACCAGAGTCTTCATCTTCGGACTCAGATACTGCCTTGGCCTTCAGTGCACGTGATCTGCCATAGCTCGAACCATAGAGATCTCTTTTTTCAGCAAGTTGGAACTCATGAGTATTTAGCCTCTCGAGAATATCAGCGGGATCAAGTGACTTGTAATCGGCACGTTCTTGTATCATCAATGCCAGATTGTCAAATGAGGAATCAAGCGATCTCAGCAATTTCTTCACCACCTCATGGTCGGTGATGTCAGTGGCACCAAGCGCTTGAAGCTCATTTGAGATGTCAGTGAGGCGATCGAAGGTTTGTTGAACATTTTCATTGTCGAGTCTTTTGAAGCGGTTGAAGAGATTGCGAAGAACATCAACTCGAGAGTCACGCTGTGTTGAGACTCCTTCATTCACTTTGGACAACCTATCCCAGATAAGCTTCGCTGTCTCCAAAGCACTCACTCTGCCATACTGTCCTTTTCTCAGATGGCCACATATGATATTCTTCGCCTGAGAGTCGAGTTTCTTGAACCTCTTCACATCAGCAGCATTCGGAGAAGGTGTGACTGAGGGAACACCATTTTCCACAACATACCAGAGATCGTTATCAATTGCCTCAAGATGCATTCGCATCTTATTCTTCCAGTAGGGGTAGCCCGTCCCATCGAAGGTAGGACACCCAGCAGAAAACTTGATCATACCTGCGGTTGACATAACTAAAACTCCAGTCTATTAAACCAAAATCACACAGAACAAGGGAGTACCTTGCTCTGATAACAATTGAAAGTGTGTTATATCGACTAGAGGGGGGTGAATAGGCGATTTTTATGAAATTCTTCACTGAGGAATTTGCCGGTGAGGAAATTCCTTAGTGAAGAACAACTAGCAGCGGAATAAGTACTCAAAAGTAAACATAACATAATACAAGCATAGTCATCATGATGAAATGAAGACAGGCACAGAGTACAGGAAGCGTAAGCACAGGATAACACAGGATGAAGACAAACAGACTGAAGAAATTGAACTGAGGAAATTGAGAAAGTCTTTAGTCAAAGTATTCAAACACAGATATGAACAAACACACAACACAGTTATGAGGAAATGAAAGAGTTGAGGGAATAGAACCAATAATCTTGGTGAAGACAATGATTTGGTAGACCAGTTCCAACTGCTGTCTCAGTTGTACGTCTGGTTGGAACGGCTAAATATTTAAACTCGAGGACACACAGTCCGGGACACCCAGTCCTGAACACGCAGCTCAAGACACCCAGTCCTCCCCGTATTCTCCTTGAACTAAGGTCACATAGACCTTGTCCAATCACTCGTGGTAAGTCTTTAGGTGAC
Source organism: Triticum aestivum (assembly GCF_018294505.1). Classification (NCBI taxonomy): domain Eukaryota; kingdom Viridiplantae; phylum Streptophyta; class Magnoliopsida; order Poales; family Poaceae; genus Triticum; species Triticum aestivum. Next base: position 530,412,061 of record NC_057809.1, on the reverse strand, counting down.
TTTTGAACCTTCACAAACTTGGTAACTCGGTGATCCACAATTCCTCTTGGATGCTCTAGATCATGACGCCTAACTGTCTGGAAGAAGCACAGTCTTCAAAGGTAACAAGCATCGGATCCACGCAGGATCAATCTCTTTAGTGATGCTCAATCACTTGGGGTATGTAGGTGTTTGGGTTTTGGGTTTTTTCCTCACTTGATGATTTTCGCTCAAAGTCCTCGGAGGATGGGTTGCTCTCAAATGACAAGTGTCAGTTTCTCTCGGAGCAGCCAACTAGCTAGTGGTTGTAGGGGGGGCTATTTATAGCCTAGGGAGCAGCCCGACATGATAAGACATAAATGCCCTTCAATGATATGACCGTTAGGTGGATAGATATTTTGGGACAGTTGGCGCATAGCACAGCAACGGTCAGAATTTTAAGTAGCAAAATCCTCAGGGCAATCATGTTCCTCACTGTGCAGGAAATCCACACTGGCGAATCCCTAACTCCTCAGTCAGAACAAATTCCTAAGTGACCAGAAGAACTTCGTCTCTGTCATTGAAGAATATGACTGAACTGTATGAGATTTCCAATGGCTTCACTCGAAGGGATTGGTAGGTGTAGGATTTTGAGTTGAGCATCACATGGAAATTTTTCCTTAGTATTTCCTCGACCCCCTTTAAAAGTATGGTGTCTCCTATGACTCAAGAAAGAGAAAATGAGACTACGAAAACAAAAGTCTTCACGGTTCATGTTCCTCGAATGAATACCAAGTCTTCAAGGTCACACCAATTTCTTTAGAAAGTCTTCAGAGATTCAAAGTCTTCAGTCAAAGAACTTCATTTTTAGGGGTCGACTTTCTCTGTAAAGAACAAACTCCTCATTGACTTATAGACCTGTGTACACTCACAAACGCATTAGTCCCTTAACCTATAAGTCTTCAATACACCAAAATCACTAAGGGGTACTAGATGCACTTACAGTGTCAGCACCGGCTTCTTGCTGCCAATGCCGAACTGGAGAAATACAAGGCATCTCCTGATAATATTTCCCTCTATCGAGAATTCATAATGATACACTGATAGTGTGAACCTGGGTTCTTATCTTTGTGTTGGGTTGTTAGACCAATTACGAGAGCAGCTGGACGCCCCTCGAAGCGAAGAACACGGAGCCAAAAAGCTACTAGCAGCGGGCGAGTGTGTATTGACAAAAGTCGTTCAAGAGAAAAAGAAACTCCAGGATTCGAACACAAAACTGGGCGAAGAACTAAAAGATGTGCGATCTCAGCTAGCGGACTCTGTGAAGGAGAACAAGAAGCTGCGAGGCGGCATATTCAGTACGTGGCCGCTTTTATCTTATAATAGTTTGGAGGTAACAGTAGCTGATATAGCTATAATTGCAGGTATATTGACGAACCGCCCCGAAGAGAAGGTGTCCGGATAATCAAGTGATCTTCCGCAAGGGCTGTCGCAGTTGCACGAGCAAGCTCGGCAAGCGATGCAGAGTGTAGCAAAGGCCTTATGGCCATCCAACTCTCCTCCAGGAAGTATGGATAAGCTGCAGAGCTATTCAAGGGAGCGCGGCGGCGTATCCGACTATGGAAGATATTGGCTTGCCGAGAGGGTGCGCGAGAGGCCTCACTAGTAGAAAACAGGGCTATGGTCCAGGCCGGCTCAGCCCATTAGTCCCGGTTCAGTGTAGAACCGGGACTAATGTGGGCATTGGTCCCGGTTCGTGAGCCCAGGGGGCCGGCCGTACCACGTGGGCCATTGGTCCCGGTTCGTCTGGACCTTTTGGTCCCGGTTGGTGGGACGAACCGGGACCAATGGGCCTCGCTCCTGGCCCACCACCATTGGTCCCGGATGGTGGCCTGAACCGGGACCAAAGGCTCCCCTTTAGTCCCGGTTCTTGCCACAAACCGGGACCAATGAGGTGCCTATATATACCCTCGCCCGCGAGCAGAGCACTCCAGTGCTCTGTTTTTCTCTGGCCGGCGAGGGGAGGGGTTTGTGGTGCTCTAGCTCACCTCCTATGCACATGAGGTGTTCGATGGAATGCCCGAGCCACACTACTTAAACTTTCTCCTCTCGAAGCTCGACCTCCAAGCTCCATTTTCCTCGAGATTTGTCTAGATTTAGCGGTCCGTCATGCCCCGTCCCCGTCTTCACCAGCGTCGATCACCCGCGCTGATCTCATCACCGACACCACCGTGGTGAGCCTCTTGTTCTTATCTTCTTTCTGAAAGGAAAAATATTCTTACTTGTCTGTTTAGATAGATACTTGTATCATTTTCTTACATTTATTATTGCATCTTATATAGTGCGATGGTTTTGGTATCCACCCCATCGGCCCTCGTCCTGTCTATGATTCGGATTTGGTATGTATATTATCTTCATAACTATTGGTTCATTTATTGTTTATGAAAATTATGCCGACCAACGTGACATAGATTTTATTTATCTAGGATGTATGTGAATCGGAAATGCCAAACCGACCCTATTGTCGAGAGGTTAAATTTAGTTGAAGAAGAAAACAATTCGTTGAAGGAAAAAATAGAAAAAATTGAGGAGGAGAAGATGATATTGGAGTTGCATGTTGCGGATGTCGTCGATGAGCACAAGATCAAGATGGATGCAATGCGCTTGAAGATTGGAAAGATTAGAACATATGCCATTCATACCGAGGCTTGGTATCATTATGCCGTTGGATCAATTGTTACCTTGGTTGCGATTATGATCGCATTTGTTTTCGCATTGAAATGTTTTACATAGTTTCAATGTATGGTTTAATTAATTAGATGCTCTGGAGAGCTATATGTTGTTAGATGAGAACTATGTATGCACTTTGGTTTCAATGTGATGATGAACTTCTATTAATTTGGACACTTAATTATATATAATGCACGCAGATGAACCGGCAATGGATGTACGGTGACAGACACACCCGTGAGTACATTAAGGGCGTGCATGAGTTTCTCGATGCGGCTGAGGCAAACAAGCAGAATGGTTTTATGTGTTGTCCATGCACTGAATGTGGGAATACGAGGTCTTACTCTAACCGGAAAATCCTTCACTCCCACCTGCTTTACAAGGGTTTCATGCCACACTATAATGTTTGGACGAGGCACGGAGAAATAGGGGTTATGATGGAAGACGCGAAGAAGAAGAGTACGATGAAAACTATGTGCCCCCTGAATACGGTGATGCTGCAACGGGGGGAGCTGGTGAAGATCAAGAGGAACCAGACGATGTGCCCAATGATGCTGCCACGGGTGAAGCTGCTGAAGATCAAGAGGAACCAGACGATGTGCCCGATGATGATGATCTCCGCCGGGTCATTATCGATGCAAGGACGCAATGCATTAGTCAAAAGGAGAAGCTAAAGTTCGATCGCATGTTAGAGGATCACAAAAAAGGGTTATACCCCAATTGTGAAGATGGCAACACAAAGCTCGGTACCATACTGGAATTGCTGCAGTGGAAGGCAGAGAATGCTGTGGCTGACAAAGGATTTGAGAAGCTACTGAAAATATTGAAGAAGAAGCTTCCAAACGATAACGAATTGCCCGACAGTACATACACAGCAAAGAAGGTCGTATGCCCTCTAGGATTGGAGGTGGAGAAGATACATGCATGCCCTAATGACTGCATCCTCTACCGCGGTGCATACAAGGATCTGAACGCATGCCCAGTATGCAGTGCGTTGCGGTATAAGATCAGACGAGATGACCCTGGTGATGTTGACGGCGAGCCCCTCAGGAAGAGGGTTCCTGCGAAGGTGATGTGGTATGCTCCTATAATACCACGGTTGAAACGTCTGTTCAGAAACGAAGAGCATGCCAAGTTGATGCGATGGCACAGTGAGAACCGAAAGAAAGGTGGGAAGTTGAGAGCACCCGCTGACGGGTCGCAGTGGAGAAAAATCGAGAGAAAGTACTGGGATGAGTTTGCAAAGGACCCAAGGAATGTATGGTTTGCTTTAAGCGCGGATGGCATTAATCCTTTCGGGGAGCAGAGCAGCAATCACAGCACCTGGCCCGTGACTCTATGTATGTATAACCTTCCTCCTTGGATGTGCATGAAGCGGAAGTTCATTATGATGCCAGTTCTCATCCAAGGCCCTAAGCAACCCGACAACGAAATTGATGTGTACCTAAGGCCATTAGTTGAAGAACTTTTACTGCTGTGGAATGGAAACGGTGTACGTACGTGGGATGAGCACAGACAGGAGGAATTTAACCTTAAGGCGTTGCTATTCGTGACCATCAACGATTGGCCCGCTCTCATTAACCTTTCAGGACAGACAAACAAAGGATACCATGCATGCACGCACTGTTTAGATGACACTGAAAGTATATACCTGGACAAATGCAGGAAGAATGTGTACCTGGGCCATCGTCGATTTCTTCCGACCAACCATCAATGTCGAAAGAAAGGCAAGCATTTCAAAGGCGAGGCAGATCACCGGAAGAAGCCCGCCATGTGCACCGGTGTTCACGTGCTTGCTATGGTCAATGATTTACACTACGTAATCTTTGGAAAGGGTCCCGGTGGACTAGCTGTTCCGAATGACGCTGAGGGACATGCACCCATGTGGAAGAAGAAATCTATATTTTGGGACCTACCCTACTGGAAAGACCTAGAGGTCCGCTCCTCAATCGACGTGATGCACGTGACGAAGAACCTTTGCGTGAACCTGCTAGGCTTCTTGGGCGTGTATGGGAAGACAAAAGATACACCCGAGGCACGAGAGGACCTGCAACATTTGCACGAAAAAGACGGCATGCCTCCGAAGCAGTATAAAGGTCCTGCCAGCTACGCTCTTACGAAAGAAGAGAAAGAAATCTTCTTTGAATGCCTGCTCAGTATGAAGGTCACAACTGGCTTCTCGTCGAATATAAAGGGAATAATAAATATGCCAGAGAAAAAGTTTCAGAACCTAAAGTCTCATGACTGCCACGTGATTATGACACAACTGCTTCCGGTTGCATTGAGGGGGCTTCTACCGGAAAACGTTCGATTAGCCATTGTGAAGCTATGTGCATTCCTCAATGGAATCTCTCAGAAGGTGATCGATCCAGAAATCGTACCAAGGCTAAGGAGTGATGTGGCGCAATGTCGTGTCAGTTTCGAGCTGGTGTTCCGACCATCCTTCTTCAATATCATGACGCACGTCCTAGTTCATCTAGTCGACGAGATTGTCATCCTGGGGCCCGAATTTCTACACAATATGTTCCCTTTTGAGAGGTTCATGGGAGTCCTAAAGAAATATGTCCGTAACCGCGCTAGGCCAGAAGGAAGCATCTCCATGGGCCATCAAACAGAGGATGTTATCGGGTTTTGTGTTGACTTCATTCCTGGCCTTAACAAGATAGGTCTCCCTAAATCGCGGTATGAGGGGAGACTGACTGGAAAAGGCACTCTGGGAAGAGACTCAATAATATGCAGGGACGGATATTCTTGGTCTCAAGCACACTACACAGTTCTACAGAACTCTACCTTGGTGACCCCGTATGTCGATGAACACAAGAACAGTCTGCGCTCCAAACACCCGGAGCAGTGCGACGACTGGATTACATGTGAACACATCAGGACTTTCAGCAGTTGGTTGGAAACACGTCTCAGAGGTGACAACACTGTTTGTGATGAGTTGTACTTGTTGTCCAGGGGACCATCTTTGACTGTATTGACTTACAAAGGATACGAGATAAAATGGGAATACATTTTACACGATCACCCAAGATCAAAAGAGCACCAACCAAAACAGTGGTGTCCGCTTTGATGCAGCAACCGAGAGCGGAAAGGACACATATTATGGTTACATAGTGGACATATGGGAACTTGACTACGGACCTAATTTTAAGGTCCCTTTGTTTAAGTGCAAATGGGTCAATCTGTTAGGCGGCGGGGTACAGGTAGACCCACAGTACGGAATGACAACAGTGGATCTGAAAAATCTTGGGTACACTGACGAACTATTCGTCCTAGCCAATGATGTGGCACAGGTTATCTATGTGAAGGACATGTCTACCAAACCGAGAAAAAGAAAATATAAGGAAGCGAATACATCATACGATGAGCCAAAGCGCCACATAGTTCTTTCAGGAAAAAGGGACATCCTGGGAGTGGACGGCAAGACAGACATGTCTGAAGATTATGAAAAGTTTCATGAAATTCCTCCCTTCAATGTCAAGGCTGACCCAAGCATCCTGATAAACAATGAAGATTATCCATGGTTACGGCGCAATAAGCAAATGACACAAGCGAAGAAAAAGTGAAGACTTTCTCCCGCAATAAGCAAATGCTATGTGGGTGAAATTATGATACCATCCCAACTTTCAACTTTTTCAGAGTTCATTTGAAATGCTTTCATGTCTTATGGTTTGAAACTTTGATACTTCGAAAGTGATTGTCCATTTTGTACACGAAGTGCATCAAGTTTTTGTCGTAACCCTCTCTACTTTTTGGAACATGCTATGTGGGTGAAATGATGATACCATGCCAACTGTCAACCTTTTCAGAGTTCATTTTGAAATGCTTTCCAATTTCAGAGTCATTTAGCTCAAAGAATGAATTAGTAGAAAACAGAATGAACTACAAAACTTTTATGAAAATAAAAACAATCAATTAAAATATTATGTTATGATCAACTAAAATAAAACTATAATATTCTTCAATAGCAAAAAGAATATAATTTGTGTGACCTAAAATCAATAGTAAAGTTATTCTAATTTTAAATAGAAATAAACTAGTGATTCACAAACTAGTGATTCATAAAAATAAATAGCAAAGAAGAAAAAAATTCTAATTTTATAGTAAAGTTATTCATAAACTAGTGATTCACACAAATTTTTAAAAATTCAAATTTAAACTATTTAAAATTTAAAACTAATGGCACTAACAGAAAGTTTATAATTTTTGTGACCTAAAAGCAAAAAGAAATCACTAAAAAACTGTAAGTATTTAGTTTTAAGTAGAAATAAAAAATAAATAGAAAAAAATTCTAATTTTATAGTAAAGTTATTCATAAACTAGTGATTCACACAAATTTTTAAAAATTCCAATTTAAACTATTTAAAATGTAAAACTAATGGCACTAACAGAAAATTTATAATTTTTGTGACCTAAAAGCAAAAAGAAATCACTAAAAAACTGTAAGTATTTAGTTTTAAGTAGAAATAAAAAAATAAAAACCAAAAAAATATAGAAATAAAAAATAAAAAACCAAAAAAAAATGCCACCTACTGGGCCTCCACGGCCTGAATACGACTAGAAACCCTACATGGGCCAGGATTCAGGCCCGCAGAAGGCCCAATAGGCCCACAGGCAAAGCAGTGTCAAATTAGGCCCATAGGCCTGCTATTCAAAGGAGTTCGAGAGGGATGAGGCAGCAGAGCTTATAAACCAGTGCCGGGCGCTGTCAACTAGCGATGTGGGACTAAACTTATGGGCGCGGGCAGCACAAGGGCATTGGTCCCAGTTGGCGGCAACAACCGGGACTAAAGGGAGCATTGGTCCCGGTTCATGGCACAAACCGTGACCATTGCCCCCCTTTAGTCCCGGTTGGTGCCACCAACCGGGACCAAAAGGCCGCCGCTTCCCGCCCTTTGGGCTGCCGAAAATTGGCCTTTGGTCCCGGTTGGTGGCACCAACCAGGACTAAAGGGGGGCAATGGTCATGGTTTGCGCCACGAACCGGGACCAAAGCCTTTTCCATATAAGCAGAGACTTAGTGTTTTTTCAGATTTCATCGCCAGTTCCCCGCCCCGATGACGCTGCCAGGCTGCCCGAGCTCGCCCCGACGACGCCGTCAGGCTGCCCCGCCGTCGCTGTCGCTTCGCCCGTGCCCGTCGTCGCCCGCGCCCTCGCCGTCGCTCGCTGTCGCCTGCCGTCGCCCGCGCCCTCGCCGTCTCCCGGGCCCCTGCCACGGCCCGCCCCTGCCCCGACGCGGCCGCCCCGGCCCGCCCCCGTCGCCGTCGCCCGTGCGTCGCCCCGGCCCGCCCTCGCCGTCGCCCGCGCCCCTGCCCCGACGCCATCCTCGCCGCCGACCTCTCCTTAGCTTGGTCCGGCCGCCGGCGCCATCCCCTTTGCAAATTTTTGTTCATATATAGATGATAGAGATCAAATGATGATTTTTTTGTTCATAGATGCATGACAAAAGATCAAATGATGATTTTTTGTTCATAGATGATCATATGATTTTTTTTAGGTTATTTTCATTTATAGAATTTTTTTATGTATCTAGGAATATTTTTGTTTATAGATGATAGATGATCAAATGATGAATATTTTTGTTCATAGATGATAGATGATCAAATGATGATTTTTTTGTTCATAGATGATAGCTGATCAAATGATGATTTTTTTGTTCATAGATGATCATATGATTTTTTTAGGTTATTTTCATTTGTAGAAATTTTTTATGTATCTAGGAATATTTTTGTTTATAGATGATAGATGATCAAATGATGAATATTTTTGTTCATAGATGATAGATGATCAAATGATGATTTTTTTTGTTCATAGATGATAGATGATCAAATGATGATTTTTTTGTTCATAGATGATCATATGATTTTTTTAGGTTATTTTCATTTGTAGAAATTTTTTATGTATCTAGGATATATATGATGATGATATATATGATGATGTTTTTTTTTCATATATGCATTTTTTCATATATACGATGATGTTAGTGGAGAGGAAAAAGTAAAATAAGGAAAAGGAAAATAAGTAGAGAAATAAGGAAAAGTAAAATGATGAATATTCTCCTCTTCTTTTTCTTCTTTTTTTTCTTCTTTTTTTTCTTCGACACATGGGGGGGGTCGAGAACGTCGGACATTCATGAGAGAGGCGAGGAAGAAGGGGAAGAAGAGGGAGAAGAAGAGGAGAGGAAGAAGAGGAAGTCTTATCCTCTATTCTTTCTTTTCTTCTTTTTTCTTCTTCTTCTTCCTCTTTATTTTATCGGGAACGAGGGTTGTCGAGAGGTCGAGGAGCGGTAGAGGAGAAACCCTAAATAGAAAGTATCGTCGGTGTGAGATACATGTACCGTCGGTGTCGGACACTACACCCACATCCCACAAGTGGCGCGGGCTTCGACGCCCACGTCACTTGTGGGACGTGGATGTAGTGTCCGACACCGAAGGCCACATGTATCTCACACCCACGATACTTGCTAGCTATTTAGGGTTTCCTCTACCGAAAAGAAGAGGAGAAATAAATAAGAAGAAGAAAAAAGAAGAAAAAGAAGAGGAGAAGAAGAAAGGAAAAGAAGGCATGGATCTCTTTTCTCCACTATTCCTTTCTTCTTCTCCTCTTTTTTTTCTTCTTTTCTTCTTCTTCTTCTTCTTCTTCTTCTTATTCTTATTAGCCGGAAGTAGAGAGAGGTTTCCTAGTGTCAAAGTATTGAAGAAATCCATGCCTTCATCATTAGCCGGAAGTAACCAGGGCATGTTGGTACGATGTTCTGCAAAGTTGTTTTGGAATGGAGTCCCGGATAGAATAATCCGCCTTTTGGTACCAATTCAGCAAAGGCCTTCCAAATAGCGATATTCGGAAGGCTCTTGCTGAACTTTGTACCAAAAGGCGGATTATCCTATCTGGGAGTCCGCTCCAGAACAACATTGAAGAGCTTCATACCATCATGCACATGTTACTTTCGCCTAATGATGAAGACATGGTTTTGTTGAATCCTGAGACACTAGGCGGTTACAAATCCCATGAGAGGAGGAAAAAAGTGCAGCAGACCCAAATGCAGGCTCTGGAAGCAAGGTTGGACGTGATAGAGGAACGAGAAGCAAATCGCAGCAAACGTACTGCCGAAGCCTCCCCCGAAGCTACCCCGCCATCTCAGCGCAGAAGCAGCGTGGCTTCCACCGAGCTGCTTCAGCTAGAGCATGCCTTGACGGCTCCTGCCAGCTATCCCGTGGATGCTATCACAGAGTCTCAAAATTGCCACCTTATGACGCAATGGATGAATTTGAAGGTCAAGGCGGCTGTTGGCTCTGTTTATCCTACTAAACCCGGCGCAACTTTTCACTGCCGGCCGATTCCAGAAGGATATGCTAGGGTGATGGTGGATGAGATAATGGAGGGATTTGAGGACCTCCAGCTTGACCACCCTACCGGTGAAGGGGAGACTCGGCTGGGGTCTTCTCTGAAGACTCCATGCCTATGGCGGAAGGACATCATCAACCTTCCGAACTGGACGCTACCGCCTCCTCCTCCTCCTCCGGCGAGTCAGGGCACTCCGCCTCCACCGCCTCCTCCTCCTCCGGCGAGTGACGATCAGGGCCCTCAGCCGGCTCCTTCTCCGGCGCGCGGCGGCACTCCGCCTCCTTCTCCGCCTGCGCCGACGCGCCCGAGCAGCCCGCCCCCTCCTTCTCCGCCTCGTCAGCAAGGGCGGAAGAGACCTGCCGCCGCTCCAGCTGCTCCGGCGCGTCGTAGTCCTTCTCCTCCGCCGCTTAAGCAAGTAAAGAAGACAACCGCTACGTCTGCTCGGTCGGCGTCTAGCAGTACAACCAGAGGCGGGAGGACATACAGATTTGGTCCTTCTCTGAAGACTCCAGAGAAGTTACCATACGAGAGGACCCAGGAGGAGAACGCCGAGATCGCGCGAGAATAAGTGAAGAAATTCTTTGAAGGGGTGAAAGCAAAGAAACATCCACCTCCGGAGGAGAAGGTAGATCGGGTGAAAGTGAAGCGCACTCTGGCTGCCCTGACAAAACCACCAAAGTCTGATTCGCCAAAAGGAAACTATGACCGCATTATTGGAAAGGAATTTGCCGAAGCGGAGCGGTCGGGAAGTACTGTCAGTGATCAATGGCTGAAACAACGACGAGCTAGGAAACAAATTGCCCAGCTCGGCGAACAAGCGAAGCAATAGTGCCCCCCGCTCAAGGTGCCTAGCCACAACGTCGATAATGATCCGAGGATGGTGCCCGGTTATAGCAATCCTGCAGATTACCTGCCCGACGAAGTACATTATGACCCCATGGACGTGCAGATACAAAGATACGAGTACGGGAAGCCTCTCGTCAAAGATGAAAGATCTCTATCAACGATGATGCGAAGATTGCATGATTGGTACTTGAAAATCTGCAGAGACTCTGGGGGGAGGAGTACTTTGTATGCGAGAGTTAAACCGGAGCATGACCTCGTTTGAATTGATCTGTTGCATGTTCCATTTGAGGAGTTCTATCAGTTCTTCAATCAATTGGCCCTCGATAAAGCAACTGTCACCTGCTACTGTCTGTAAGTAGTACTACTTCTGTCATTAAGTTTCTCTATATAGCTTAGCTCTTTCATTGCATGTATTTATAATCATCCTCACTATATTATGCAGATTGAAGATCATCGAATTGAAGAAAAGACAAGTCAGTGATATTGGGTGCATTAACACAAATCTCATAGATGCAACTCAGGTTAAATTTCATGCCGCAGAAACCGAGGCCAGCATGCTAGAATCGTTGATAATAAATCAAAACAAAGATATAATACTCTTTCCTTACAACTGCAAGTGAGTGTTACTGTCTTGTGCGTATTCGGTTTCCCTTATATATTAGTCAAGGTTATAGTAATGTAATTGATGAGTTATGTATGCGTGTGCAGTTTCCACTATATTCTCCTACATATTAAGCTTGAGCAGGGACTAGTAACCGTCTTAGACTCAAGACGAAAAGATCACAAGGACTATGCAGACATGACTCAAATACTCGAGAAGTAAATTAAATCGATCATTATCCACCATATCAGCAACTTTGTTCATTTCCTGATATATCAAGTAATTGTTTTCTTTGTCCGGCAGGGTTTGGAGAAAATTCACCAGAAAAGCTCCGGGACTGCCGAAGGAGCTGCAATTTAGACACCCGAAAGTAAGTACTAGCTATAGTAGCATTTTAAGCGCATCTAATAGTCATTCAAGCGCTAGTTTCATCAATACCATTTGGCATTCTTGCTTATTAGTTTGATTAACCTCTATTTCTTGTAAAGTGGTTGTGGCAGGAACAAGGGAATGATTTCTATGGTTACTATGTTTGCGAGTCCATCCGCCACACGACCTGTGAGCGGTGCTACACTGACGAACAATATGCAGTACGTAAATAACAACATTCACAATTTTATTTTATTACCATCATTTGTGTTGAGTTTCATTCATTCATATATATATGTATTGACCCCCTTCTTTAAATTAGATGTTTCGGAAGCGGGATGAACTCCTAGCACCAGCTCGCATGCGAGGAATTCAAGAGGAATTGGCGGCATTCTTTCTTGACCACGTGATCCCTGAAGACGGAGAATTCTATGTTAACCCTGAGTCCGTATGATTATATTTGTAAGAGATAATTACTGTATATATGTAGCCGGTAGTGTCAGATAGATATACGAGAACTTGTTGTTCGACCAATCTCTCGGAGAAGGAGAGGTGGTCGATATCACTTCTCTCTGTATATATGCATATATGTTCATGACGATCTTCTATTTCCTTCGTTTGCTTACTAGCTAGTTAGCGTGTCTAGTCCTCTCTATATACGTATGTATAGTACGTAGCGTCGACCAAGCACAGACATAACAGAGGACACTTCTCTCTACTAATTATAACTAGCTAACACAATATATGAAACACCTAAATTAACCCCCTAAAACCCCCAACCCCCCCCCCCTTTCAAAAAAAAAAACAAAAACCCCAGCCATAAAAGTGCTGACGCGTGGATGCCTATTGGTCCCGGTTGGTGCCACCAACCGGGACCAAAGGGTCTCCATGTGGGCAGTGCGCAGAGCCCAGTCAGGAGACCCTTTGGTCCCGGTTGGTGGCACCAACCGGGACCAAAGGGTCTCCTGACTGGGCTCTGCGCACTGCCCACGTGGAGGGCCTCTAGTCCCGGTTCTGGATTAAACCGGGACTAAAGAGTGGAGGTATTAGTACCGACAATTTAGTCCCGGTTCCTGAACCGGGACTAAAGGCCCTTACAAGCCGGGACTATAGGACCTTTTTCTAACAGTGCCTGAGCCATGGTGAAGACGCGATATACCAAGCTGGATCCTAATCACATGGCTCGTGTCAGACCGGTAGGGCCTAATGGGGAAGAAATTCCCGTTAGTTTAGTATATGACCAAGTAGAGGTGGCCGCCAAATATTCCCAACAGGATTGTAAATTAGACCGCCTTTTAGATGGTATAGAGTAGGAAGTGTTTGAGTCATGAGTGACGATGTACTTTCCTTCTACCTGGATAATAAAGACAATTGTCATCGCCGACCTTTTTGCTTCAACCTCTGGACCCGAAGGTGCAGAGTGTTTCCGAATACCCTAGCGGCAGAATATACCGGGGTATGCATGGAAACCAGGCGTAGGGGTCATAATTGCTCGAACAAACAATGTGTATCTGGCTAGTTATGTTATATTACATTATGTAAGAAACATCTTCTAGAGAGAATAGTTCCGTTAAGGTTTCCTTTCCCTGGGTGTGCATGCATTTAATGTGCATGTCCGAACTGTGATTGAAAAACTCTTAGAGTAAGTAACATCTGGGGTTCACAATGGAGTGAATACGGACACACCTTTAATTCGCCGACCGAATATTCCTGTAAGAACGCTAGCTTTCGGCTTCACCCAGTCTGAGCTACACATCTGGATGACCCGGCAGTAACAATCGCAGAGGTGCTCCCTTTATGCCCTAGCCGAACAAACAGGAACGTAGGTCATAAGCACAGGAGCCAGGCAACCCAGCTTGGCCAAAACTTAAGCCATATCGATGCATATGATGGCGAAGAAAAGGTACATATGGAAAAAACGCATATGTGTTGAGCTTGGTGCTCGAATAATAGTCACAAGCTTCTGTACGAGAAGCCCCCAGGTATATTGAACGTACATATTTAGAGATGTACGCATCAGGTAGGGATGGTCTAGCCGTACTAAAGCCGTAAGGCTAAAGAAAAAACGAAAAAAGGTAAAAACAAAAAGAGAGGAAAGAAAAATAACTGTACTAACAGGAGGGAGGAAACGGACATAGAGTTTGGCACTAGGCATAAAATCGTGTAGTGCGGTTGGGCGTGGTCCGCAGCCCCAGAGTACGGAGTCAAGTTCCTCCACCCAGTGCTTGTCCGATTCCTTCAAGGATCACACTAGTCTGGGTTTGATGCCGCTCATAATAAGACCATTAGCCCGTTCGACTTGACCGTTTGTCTGCGGGTGATAGACAGAGGCATGATCGATCTTAATGCCTAGATTAGCGCACCAGGTTTTCACCTCATCGGCTGTAAAGTTGGAGCCATTACGCTGATTATACTGTGTGGGACACCGTAATGGTATACCACGCCGGACATGAAATCTATTACTGCCCCGCTTCGGCCGTTTTGACTGGTTTGGCCTCTATCCACTTACTGAATTTATCCACCATGACCAGCAGGTACTTTCTCTTATGACTTCCCCTTTAAGGAGTCCGACCATATCGAGCCCCTAGACCGCAAAGGCCAAGTGATGGGGATTGTTTATAAGACAGTGGGGGCATATGGCTTTGGTTGGCAAAGAGTTGGCATCCGACGCAATGTTGGACAAGGTCCTGTGCATCTGCTCGAGCCGTCAGCCAATAAAACCCTGTATGGAAGTCGGTGTCAAAACCGGCGGATCTCGGGTAGGGGGTCCCGAACTGTGCGTCTAGGCCGGATGGTAACAGGAGACAGGGGACACTTTGTTTTACCCAGGTTCGGGCCCTCTCGATGGAGGTAATACCCTACTCCTGCTTGATTAATATTGATGATATGGGTAGTACAAGAGTAGATCTACCACGAGATGAAGGAGGCTAAACCCTAGAAGCTAGCCTATTGTATGATTGTGTATGGAGTTGATTCTGTCCTACGGACTACAACCCTCCGGTTTATATAGACACCGGATAGGGTTACGGTTACACGGAGTCGGTTACAATGGTAGGAGATCTTGAATATCGCATCGCCAAGCTTGCCTTCCACGGCAAGGAAAGTCCCATCCGGACACGGGACAAAGTCTTCAATCTTCTATCTTCATAGCCCAGGAGTCCGGCCAAAGGATATAGTCCGGCTATCCGAACACCCCCTAATCCAGGACTCCTTCAGTAGCCCCCGAACCAGGCTTCAATGACGACGAGTACGGCGCGCAAATTGTTCGGCATTGCAAGGTGGGTTCTTCTCCAAATCTTGTGTACCTGTAGGAATAATGTCCGATTCTTGTAATGTAGTGCTCCTCGGCTTCCATGCCCAATAATAGCCGTCTTCTACGTGTAAAGCAGATGCGAAGAGCCGGGGCATTTTTACATTCACACCCCTGGCCGTATAAACGAGCCGCCTATTTAACGGGATGGGGATTTAGATCCAAACCACATCTCTTCCTTTCCGCGAGTGATCATCAGAGCGCTTCCAGCAAAGGTCTATTCCAACATGAACAGCCATCATAGCTCCTCCCCTCGCCCCTCCGGTCCCAAACCCGGGGACTGGGAGAGTTGTACCATCCCGCATAGCAAGTTAGCATCACTTCAAGCCCAGGGATTCCTCCCCCAGGCATGCATGGTCCCGGTCCGAGCCGGTCTCGCCACATATAATGGCGGAAAACAAGCGGAGAGCACCCCCAATCCTTCTAGAGGAGAGTGGGTGTGCCTCGTCCCCTATCTATTAAGGGGACTGGGATTTCCAATTCACTCATTTCTCCGCAGGCTTCTGGAGTTTTACGGCCTCCAACTTCACAATCTCATGCCCACCTCCGTATTGCATATTGCGGGTTTCATCGCCCTTTGCGAGCTATTTTTAGGCGTTGAGGCTCATTTCGCACTGTGGAAGAGGTTATTCTGCCTGGTGCCCCGTTCTCAAAAGGGGTCCATATACCAAGTGGGCGGAGCCGAAGTATGGCGCATCGCCGGGACCGGATACCTATCCGGAACCCCAAAGGAAGCATCCGAAGACTGGCCTTCGGAATGGTTTTATATAGATGACGTCCCGCTACCGGACCCTATCCGGGTCGGTCTCCCTGAGTTCAACAGTGCTCCATTGAAGAAACACTTGAGCTGGCATGCACGGAGCTCTCAGAGAGAAAGCGACAGAGACGTCCTTTACCTGATGGGCCGGATAAGACTGTCGGCTCATTCCGAACTAACCATGATTGGAGTCATGGCCGCATGCATTATGCGGGGGGTGCAGCCGCTTCAATACAGAGGCCACCCAATGTGGGAATTCAACAGGGAGGATGACGCCACTCGTTACGGTCGTAAAGGGCCGGACTCGGCCGCCGCTCTAGAAAAGATCTTATCCTCTTTGTACAAGGGAGAAAAGGAGGAATTCCTCCGCGTCAATCCGCGGGCCGGATTCAGTATGAACGATCCTCCAAGTTGGGTAAGTGAACAATTGCGCTTGCCCGTTTGTTTTATACTCCCGTGATTAGATTGGTAGTCTAATGACTTCAATGCAGGAACTGCGATAGGAGGTAAAAAAATATAAGCAGCCGCCCTCCACAGCCCGAGGACCCAGAACGGTCCCTCGATCCGGACTCCGAAGAGGATCCGGACATATCGGTGGACCTTATCGATGGGGTGTTCTATCAGCTAAGCAAGGACAATACCTTGGTAGCCATCACTGCTGATTACCCAGGGTTAATCCGGCCTCCCAGGTGACGGAAACTGGAGTCTCATTCGCTTGAGAGGGATTACACTCATGTATTTCGGTGTTTCTGACGACAACCGTGTTTTACAGGGGAGATTTCCACGGCAGGAGGCCGAACCTGCGGCGGCTAGCCAACGAGGGGCCGGAGAGCACCGTAGGGCAAAAAGGAATGAAGTCCGGACTGAAATGCCGGCGCAAAGGTATAGTGCACCCTCTGCTTCCCCGGAGTTATTCTGTCAGGGTCATATTAACGTTCGTGCTATCTTCAGGATGAAGAGACCTCGCCGGACTACATCCGGAGATTTGCCAATCGCGCCTCCACCAGCCAGGCTCCAATGTCTGGCCAGGAAGCGGAGGCGAGTACAAGGCGCGCACCGGACGCTCCTCCGACAGAGGATGCGGACAGGCTGTCCGCCACAAATTCAGAAGTGGAGAGTGCCATGAACCACAGGCGTCGCCGGACAACTCTACGCGACGGTTGTTTCTCCCAAGAGGCTTTAGATGCCTTTAATTCGGGAGATGCGTACCTCCCTGCCGCTCAAAATGGTTTAGCCAGAGCTACGGAGCAGTATGTGAAAGACATACGGGTAAGAAACTTTTGGTTAAATATATACATATGCCAGTAGCCCCCGAGACTTGAAACACTTAGAGCAACTGATTTAAGGATCATTTAATATGCAGGTTCTTACAGAGAAGAATACTGTACTGTCCCAGGAGCTGGAAAAGTGCAAGGCCCAACTAGAGGCCGCACTAGCCACAGTAGGGGAGCCCCGAGAGGCCCCCTCAGGTAAAATACACTTTGAAAGATTAGTATTGTGCGGTGTGGGTGCAAATCTGACAAATGAAATTGCAGACGGCGCCGGACTCGATCCGGACAAGCAACAACTCTTACGCTAGCTAAAGGCCGGTGAGAGTATGTTAACGAGGGTGAGGCGAGAGAAGAATGATCTTCAGGATGCCAACACCAAGTTGGACGTCGAACTTAAAGATGTAAGTGGCCAGCTGTTGGACTCCACGAAGGAGAATCAGCGGCTTCGACGCAGCATTTTTAGTAGGTTCTTGAACGAACTTTGAAAAAAGAGTTCGGCGAGGAAGTTGACTAACAGAGTAACGTCTATAGGTATGCTCACAGGTCGTCCAGCAGAGGAGATGCCCGGTTCTATGGGTGACCATCTTCCCGAACTCATGCAACTGCACGAGCAAATTCGGTAGGCGATGCGAGGTGTTTCCCAAGCCTTATGGCCTGCCCACTCCATGCCCGAGGGCCTTGGAGAGCTTGCGGAGAAGCTGAAGGGAGCTCGGCGGCGCTTCCGGTTGTGGAAGATATCGGCCTGCCGACAAGGCGCTAGGGAAGCCTGGGCCATGGTGAAGACCCATTTTATGAAGTCTGACCCGAACCACATGGCCGAGGTTGGACCAGTGGGGCCCGACGGGAAGGAGATCCCTGTGAGCTTAGTATACGGCCAAGTAGAGTTGGCCGCGAAGTATTCCCAGCAGGACTGTAAATTAGACAGCCTGTTAGATGGTATAGAAGAGGAATACAATCAGTCAGAATAACTATGTAAGTTTGAATTGACAAAAGTAATGCCTTCTACCCGGATTGTAGATCGTTTGTCGTTGCCGACCTTTTCGCTTCAACCTCGGGACCTGACGGTCCGGAGTGTGTCCGAATACCATAGCGGTTATATAAGAACCGTGGTATGCGTGGAGACCAGGCGTAGGGGTCATTAGTGCTTTATCAGACAAGTGCCCAACTAGTTATGTTATATTACATGGTTAGTAAGAAACATCTTCCAGAGAGAATAGTTCCGTTAGGGGTTCCTTTCGCTGGGAGGCATGCCCTAAAGTGCATGTCCGGACTGCGTAAAAAGACGCAGAAAAAAGCATCTGGGGGCGCATAAAATGAGTAAAAAGATCATCTTTTATCTCACCGACCGAATATTCCCTTAAGAACGCTAGCTTTCGGCTTCACCCAGTCTGAGGTACACATCCGGCTGACCCGGCAGTAACAATCGCAGAGGTGCTCCCTTTACCACCTAGCCGAACAATCAGGAACGTAGGGGTAAGCACAGGAGCCAGGCAACCCAGCTTGGCCAAAACTTAAGTCATATCGATGCATATAATGGTGAAGAAAAAGGTACATGCAGAAGTTTGACGCATGTGTTGGGCGTGAAGCCCGTATAAATAAGCTTCTGTGAAAGAAGCCCCCAGGTATAATGAGCGCGAGTAGCGCATCACTAAATGAGCCTTTAAGGGCTATAAAAGAAAAGAGGGGAAGGAGAGAAATGTAAGACAGAAAAATGCAAAAAATGGACAGAGGAAGGAGACGAACACAGAGTCCGGAGCTAGGCGTAGAATCTTCGGAGACGGGTGGCGTTCCATGGGTTCGGCTCGAGTCGGTTATCCGACGCATCTCGCAGGCGGTATGCCCCGCCAGTCAGGACTTGGTCGATTATGAATGGACCTTCCCACTTGGGCTTCAATTTGTCCTTTTTCTTGTCCGGGAGGCGTAGAACTAGTTTGCCAACATTGTAATTTTTGGCCCATACTTCTCTGCTTTGATATCTTCGAGCCTGCTATTGATAGAATGCGGAACGGGCTTTTGCCACGTCGCTCTCCTCCTCCAAAGCGTCCAAACTGTCCTGCCGATCAAGCTCGGCTTCTCTTTCTTCGTACATGCGCACTCGAGGTGAGTCATGAATTATGTCGCAGGTCAGAACTGCCTCTACGCCATACAACATGAAGAATGGTGTGTATCCGGTGGTGCGATTCGGCATGGTCCGCAGCCCCCAGAGTACGGAGTCGAGCTCCTCTCCCCGGTGCGTATTAGATTCCTTAAGGGACCGCACTAGTCTGGGTTTAATGCCGCTCATGATAAGACCATTTGCACATTCGACCTGGCCGTTGGTTTGTGGGTGATAGATGGAAGCATAATCGAGCTTGATGCCCATGTTTTTGCACCAGAGTTTTACCTCGTATGTGGTAAAGTTTGTACCGTTATCGGTTATGATGCTGTGGGGGACGCCATAACGGTGTACAACCCCGAATATGAAGTCTATCACAGGTCCGGATTCGGCCGTTTTAACAGGCTTGGCTTCTATCCATTTAGTGAATTTATCCACCATGACCAGTAAGTATTTCTTTCTATCGGTCCCGCCTTTAAGGGGTCCGACCATGTCAAGCCCCCAGACCGCAAAATGCCAGGTGATTGGTATAGTTTGGAGTGCGGTGGGTGGCATATGGCTTTGGTTGGCGAAAAGTTGGCAACCAGCGCATCGTTGGACTAAGTCCTGAGCGTCTGCCCGGGCCGTCGGCCAATAAAAGCCTGTACGGAAAGCCTTGCTAACAAGGGACCGAGCAGCGGCGTGGTGACCACCGAGTCCGGCATGAATTTCAGCCAGAAGGTTCCGCCCTTCGTCTTCGGAGATGCACCTTTGAAGGACTCCGGTAGTGCTTTTCTTATAAAGCTCTCCCTCATGGACTCTGTAGGCTTTATATCGCCGCACTATGCATCGGGCCTTGTTTTGGTCCTCCGGGAGTTCCTTCCTACTAAGGTAGGCTAGGAATGGTTCCGTCCACGGGGCGATGACCGCCATAATTACGTGGGCTGAAGGTGTAATTTCGTTGGCAGAGCCTCCAATTGTGTCAGATTGTTCGGCGTCGAGTGGTG
Source organism: Triticum aestivum (assembly GCF_018294505.1). NCBI lineage: Eukaryota > Viridiplantae > Streptophyta > Magnoliopsida > Poales > Poaceae > Triticum > Triticum aestivum. Next base: position 530,391,792 of record NC_057809.1, on the reverse strand, counting down.
CGGCTGGGTCCGGGCTGTTATTTGCGGGTTCCCCCTCCCATGCTACAGATGGCTTGAACAATCTTTCCAAAAAGATTTTGGGGGGGGCTGCATCCTGTTTTGCTCCGATGCGTGCCAGGACATCTGTTGCTTGATTGTTTTCTCGGCCTATATGGTGAAACTCCAGCCCTTCGAAGCGAGCTGACATTTTTAGGACGGCGTTGCGGTAAGCTGCCATTTTTGGGTCCTTGGCGTCGAAGTCGCCATTTATTTGGGATATCGCGAGGTTCCAAATTCCCGCGTACCTCTAGGCGTTGAATGCCCATGGATACTACCATCCGGAGGCCATGTAGAAGGGCCTCGTATTCGGCTGCGTTGTTGGAGTCCGTGTACATAATTTGGAGTACATATTGGACTGTGTCTCCTATGGGGGACGTCAACACGATGCCAGCCCCCAGTCCGGCCAACATTTTGGAGCCGTCGAAATGCATGATCCAGTTTGAGTATGTGCCATACTCTTTAGGGAGTTCGGCCTCCGTCCATTCTGCGACAAAGTCGGCCAAAACTTGCGATTTGATAGCTCGCCATGGCTTATAGGTTATATCGAATGGGAGGAGCTCGATGGCCCATTTCGCGATCCGGCCCGTTGCATCGCGGTTGTTGATAATATCGTTAAGTGGTACTTCCGAGGCTACTGTTATGGAACACTCTTGAAAGTAGTGTCGTGGCTTTCGGGATGCCATGAATACCGCGTATGCAATTTTTTGATAATGCGGGTACCGTGATTTGTATGGAGTGAGGATAGTGGACACGTAGTAGACCGGCCTTTGAAGGGGGAATTTGTGTCCGTCCATTTCCCGCTCGACAACGAGCACTGCACTGACAACTTGATGTGTTGCTGCAATGTACAATAGCATTGGTTCGCTGGTGTTTGGCGCGGCCAGGACTGGGTTTGTTGCCAATGTGGCTTTTATTTCATCGAGTCCGGCCGTGGCGGCATCCGTCCACTCGAAGTGTTCGGTGCGCCGAAGGAGGCGATAAAGGGGCAGTGCCTTTTCTCCCAAGCGGGAGATGAAGCGGCTTAGAGCCGCCACGCATCCGGTTAATTTTTGTATTTGTTTGAGGTCCTTTGGGATATCCAATTGTGACAAAGCTCGGATCTTGGCTGGATTTGCTTCAATTCCTCTACCGGATACAATGAAGCCCAAGAGCTTTCCGGCTGGAACGCCGAAGACGCATTTTTCCGGGTTGAGCTTGATGTCGTATTTTCGGAGGTTATCGAATGTGAGCCTCAAGTCGTCTACTAGAGATTCGACATGTCTTGATTTGATGACCACATCATCCACATATGCCTCCACTGTTTTGCCGATCTGATTTGCCAGACATGTCTGGATCATGCGCTGATATGTTGCGCCGGCGTTTTTTAGCCCGAAGGGCATTGTGTTGAAGCAGAATGGGCCGTATGGTGTGATGAATGTTGTTGCAGCTTGGTCTGATTCTGCCATCTTGATTTGATGGTAACCGGAGTATGCGTCGAGGAAACACAACGAATCGTGTCCTGCGGTGGCATCGATAATTTGATCGATACGGGGGAGGGGGAAGGGATCCTTTGGGCAAGCCTTGTTAAGGTCTTTAAAGTCGACACACAGGCGCCAGGATTTGTCCTTCTTTGGTACCATCACCAGGTTTGCTAGCCAGTCCGGATGTTTTATGTCTCTAATGAATCCGGCCTCCAATAGCTTGGCTAGCTCTTCTCCCATAGCCTGTCTCTTGGGTTCGGAAAAACGCCGAAGGGCTTGTTTGACAGGTTTGAATCCTTTTAGGATATTTAAGCTGTGTTCGGCCAGCCTGCGTGGGATCCCTGGCATGTCTGAAGGGTGCCAGGCGAAAATGTCCCAATTCTCTCGTAGGAACTCTCGCAGTGCGGCGTCTACATCGGGGTTCAGTCGTGCCCCGATGGAAGCTGTTTTATTGGGGTCCGTTGGATGGACCTGGAATTTGACTATTTCGTCAGCTGGCTTGAAGGATGTGGATTTGGATCTTTTTCGAGTATCACATCATCCCTGTTAACCGTGGAGCGCAGCGCAGTCAGTTCCTCGGCCGCTAAGGCTTCGGATAGTGCCTCAAGGGCTAATGCGGCCGTCTTGTTTTCGGCGCGGAGTGCTATGTCCGGATCACTAGCTAGAGTGATAATTCCATTCGGCCCGGGCATCTTAAGCTTCATGTACCCGTAATGGGGTATCGCTTGGAAGATTGTGAATGCTTCCCGCCCTAGTAAGGCGTGATGTCCGCTTTTAAACGGGGCCACCTGAAACGTGACTTCTTCGGACCTGTAATTATCCGGCGTGCCGAACACCACATCTAGTGTGATTTTTCCTGTGCAGCGCGCTTCCCGACTGGGGATTATTCCTCTAAAGGTTGTGCTGCTTCGCTCGACGCGGTTCCAGTCTATTTCCATTTTTTGAAGGGTTTCCTCATAAATGAGGTTCAGTCCGCTGCCTCCATCCATGAGCACCTTGGTGAGGCGAAAGCCGTCCACTATGGGACTGAGGACCAATGCGGCTGGTGCTCGGGCTGTTCGGAATCTAGGTTCATCACTTGCGTTGAAGGTGATAGGCAGTGTCGCTCCATGGATTTATTGTTGCAACTTGATAGACTTCGGCGAGGCTGCGGAGTGTTCCTTTTCGCATATTGTTTGATGCGAAAGTCTCGAAGACTGTGAGAATGGTATTGGTGTCCTCGGGCTGGCTTTCTGCGGCCTCCCGATTTAAGAGGTCCTCGCCAATTTTGGCTACCTGCCGGAGTATCCAACACGCTCTAAGGCTGTCAGTTGGTGTGGCGTCCTTTGTACTGTGAATTCTACAGGGTCCATCAAGCCACCTTTCCAGTACGGTTCCATGCCCGGTAGAGGGTTTTGGCTTTTTGCTATTTACCCCGGGTGTCTTATGATGATTTACCCTCTTAGTTCGGACGGGATTATTATTCAAGGCCGGATTATCCCAAAAATTTATTTCGGTTTTCCAGGCACTTTCCATCACACAGTACTTTTGTACTATGAACGCCAAGTCAGCGAAGCGTGTAATATCATGATGACTTATGGCGTTAAGGATTCCCTCGTCCGTGCAATTACTACAGAAGATTGATATTGCGTCTCCCTTGCGGCGATCCTTTATCCTGTTCGTAACCAGGAGGAATCTGGCCCAGTAATGATGTACTGCTTCGTCGAGCCTCTGCCTGACTTGGGAGAGATCGCTTATATTCGGGTGGGTGGGTGTCGTTGAGTCTGAGACCTCACCCAATCCATGATTCGGAGGCCGAAGGGCTTCCGAACTCTGAAGTTCGGATTCTTGGATGTTGTCCAGCGAGTCCGGTCCGTTGCCTGATCCTAAGCTCAGATCTTGAGTTACATCCTCCTCTCCACGGGTATCCGGCTTGGAGTGGTCGGGAATTCGGACGTAGCTGGTCCTTAAAATAGATGAAGGGTCGCCGCACTGCGCCTCTACCACGGCAATGTGGTGGGTGACTTGGGGAGAGTTAATTTCTCTTAGATCGGGTTTAAGCCCAACCTGGTCGTAATCCGTAGCGACCCCCAGGGCGGCGATGCGATCCAAGAGCCCATTTACGGAAGAGAGCTCCATTAGATCTAGCTGCTCGACGAGCCCCGAACTGACGTGTAGGTTGCTTTTGATGACTCGAGAGGTCACCGTCGGCGCAATAGCCGAACATGCGGTCATGAGGAAACCACCTAGCCGGAGGGTTTGGCCGACAGCCAAGGCTCCCTTAGCAACGGCGCTATCTTTGAAGACGGGAGAAGGCATCCTTCCTGATTGTGACGGCACAGAGGAACTCTCAACGAGAGCACCAATGTCGGTGTCAAAACCGGCGGATTTCGGGTAGGGGGTCCCGAACTGTGCGTCTAGGCCGGATGGTAACAGGAGACAGGGGACACTTTGTTTTACCCAGGTTCGTGCCCTCTCGATGGAGGTAATACCCTACTCCTGCTTGATTAATATTGATGATATGGGTAGTACAAGAGTAGATCTACCACGAGATCAAGGAGGCTAAACCCTAGAAGCTAGCCTATGGTATGATTGTGTATGGAGTTGATTCTGTCCTACGGACTACAACCCTTCGGTTTATATAGACATCGGATAGGGTTAGGGTTACACAGAGTCGGTTACAATGGTAGGATATCTTGAATATCGCATCGCCAAGCTTGCCTTCAACGCCAAGGAAAGTCCCATCCGGACACGGGACGAAGTCTTCAATCTTGTATCTTCATAGCCCAGGAGTCCGGCCAAAGGATATAGTCTGGCTATCCGAACACCCCCTAATCCAGGACTCCCTCAGAAGGCCTTGGTAACAAGGGCCCGAGCTGTGGCGTGGTGACCGCCGAGTCCGGCGTGAATTTCAGCCAAGAGCTGCCGCCCCTCTTCCGCGGATATACATCGTTGAAGGACTCCGATAGCGCTTTTCTTATAGAGCTCTCCATCATGAACCTTGTAGGCTTTTGAACGCTGGACAATGCAGCGGGCCTCATTCTGGTCCTCAGGAAGTTCCTTCCTGTTAAGGTAGGCCAGGAAGGGTTCGGTCCATGGGGCAATGACTGCCATGATGAGATGCACCGATGGTGTTATTTCGGTGGCTGAGCCCCCAACGGCGTCGGTGTTTCTCGAATATGGGGTTATGCTTGGATCCGGACTAGTATTGCCGTTTTCCCCCTGCCACACCATGGATGGCTTAAAAAGCCTTTCCAAAAAGATATTAGGTGGGACGGGTCTCAGGTAGGGGGTCCTGAACTGTGCATCTAAGGAGGATGATAACAGGAGGCGGGGGACACAATGTTTACCCAAGTTCGGGCCCTCTCGATGGAGGTAATACCCTACTTCCTGCTTGATTGATCTTGATGATATGAGTATTACAAGAGTTGATCTACCACGAGATCGTAGAGGCTAAACCCTAGAAGCTAGCCTATGATTATGATTGTTCTTGTCCTATGGACTAAACCCTCCGTCTTATATAGACTCCGGAGGGGGCTAGTTTTACACAGAGTCGGATACAAGGGAGGAGATCTAAATATCCGAATTACAAAGCTTGCCTTCCACACAAAGGAGAGTCCCACCCGGACACAGGACGAAGTCTTAAACCTTGTATCTTCATAGTCCAACAGTCCAGCCAAAGTATATAGTCTGGCTGTCTGAGGACCCCCTAATCTAGGACTCCCTCAATAGCCCATGAACGAGGCTTCAATGACGATGAGTCCGGCGCGCAGATTGTCTTCGGCATTGCAAGGCGGGTTCCTTCTCCGAATACTCCATAGAAGATTTTGAACACAAGGATCGTGTCCGGCTCTGCAAAACAAATTCCACATACCACTGTAGAGAGTATAATATTTCCACAAATCTAATCTACTAACAACTTTTCATAATGTGACATCATGCCATGGCCCGGTCATTATTCGAACCGTTTTTCTCAACCAGCTACTGCACATATTGCGAGGCACTTTTCTTGGCACGTCTTGTCGAAGCAGAGATCGTGTCCCCTTATCACGGGATTCTCATCAATACGGGTGTGGGTAACCCAACCGCGCCATCAATCACGGTGCTTGGGGAATAAGCAAGTTTACCAGGCAAGTGGGGAGGCGCAGAATCCATGCTGCCTTTATAAGGGGTTAAGGACTCCCTTTCACACCCAAGCTTTCTTCTTCCCGATTCATTCCCCTTTGCCCGAGCTCCAGCGCCCGAGCGTTCGTCTTCTCCGCCCACAAAGGCCTTCCGAAAATGTCCGGATCCGGAGCAGGAGGCAACTGGATGGCCTCTACCGTCTCGGAGAAGCATATCAAAAAGCTTCGGGAGGCCGGGTATCTGGCCAAAAAAATTGGCCACCGTCTCCCGATGGCGGGACAGATCGTTCCTACTCCAGAACCCCAAGAGAGGGTTGTATTCTTCGCTCACTTTGTCTGCGGGCTAGGGTTTCCCCTCCACCCATTCGTTCGCGGCATCATGTATTATTACGGGATTGATTTTCATGATCTATCCCCCAATTCCTTCCTCAACATCTCGACATTCATCATCGTGTGCGAGGCTTTTCTCCTCACCTCGCCACACTTTGGCTTATGGCTAAAGATCTTTAATGTGAAGCCCAAGGTGGTGAGCGACGAGCACGCCGAGTGCGAGGGCGCCATGGTGAGCAAGATGCCCAACGTCACATGGCCAAAAAGTACTTTTAATGAGCCGCGCGGTACGGAACGGGACACTGCTCCAGAGTTCTGATCCGAAGCCCCTCTACGGCTTATGTCCTGGCCCAAGAAGGGCCTCAACCGGTCTTCGTCCAACGAACTGTCTATGCTCCAAACGCGCGTTAAAGATATGGAAGACAAGAACATCGAGATTGTCAATCTAGTCCAGGTGATGTTAGTTCGCTGGATCCTGCCTTGTCAGCACCGGACTTGCAATCTATGGGAATTCGATGCGGCCAAGCACCAGACCCTGCGAAAGCTCTTTGGCTCCTCACACGAAGACATCTGGAAGGAGCTTTTCAAGTCCGAAAAATCGTGGCCGGACTCGGCCGAGGACCGCGGGTATAAACTGTCCCGGCCTACAAGCTTGGCAAGTTTTTATGTGTTTTACCTGCATAACCCAAGGGAAATGCTTAATGTGTTTTCCTCAATTCCTCTAGGGCTGGATGAACAATGCGGGGTGGATCCACTTTCCGGCCCTATTGCCCGAAGAACTGACCGGCCCACTTCTGACGAAGATGCTGGCCCCAGCGCCGTACAAGGCGCCGAAGAAGACCGAAAAGGAGGCCAAAAAGACCCGGGGCGGCCTTCGTCGCTGCGGCACTTCGGGCACAATATCCGAAGGCTCCAACGTTCATTCTGCCTCCGAAGAGGACGAGGAGGAGGAAGATGAATCCCCAGTGGGGGGAAGAAAGAAGAGGGCGGACTCCATACACTTGGAGGCCGAGTCGCCTAAAAGGGGAAGAGCTCCTCTTCCGGAAGAGTCCACTACCGCCGCCGATAGTAGCCCGGTGTGGGATCCCAGGGTCCAGACCCTGGTGAACTCGTGAGTATAAAATCCGAACACGTTTATGCGTCCAGACTCATCATGGCATAATATTTTAACCTGAGCTACATTTTTTGTAGTCAGGCGAGGTCCCGCACCGAACGATCCTCATCAGAGGATTCGCTGAGCTCGGATGCTATAGAGAGCGGGATGCCCCCGAAGGCCCCTTCCCCCAAACATGTGCGTAACATCGAGGCTTCGTCCCAGAAGGACCCCGGCCAAGCAGGGGGGAGGAGATCATGAAAGTGGCGCCTGGAGGTCGAACTTCAGGGGCCGGAGACATGCGGGAGAAGATTCCCATGGGAGTCGACCGCGGGAGCCATCTTGAATTCGGCTCCCTGCCGGACGCAATTCTGGAGACCAATACGGCTCCAGAATCAAGCAGCCGGCCTCCCTCGGCTGGAGGGGGCGTGCCTGTTACATCGGCAATCTCTGTCCAGCCAGAGGTGCCGGATGTTTTGTTGGCGGCGCTGAAGAGTGCCTCCATCATCGATGAACACCATGCCCTGATGGGTGCGGTGATTAAGGAGATTCAGTTTGCTGACAATGGACTGAATGAAGCCTGTATCAGCCTTATAACAGGCTTTGAGGTATGTTTATGATGTTTCGAAGAGTGTCATAGTATGGATAGTTGCCCATGATACACTGTTCGGTGCAACAAAGGACCGGACAGAGGATCAATTTTATGTTTGCAGGAAGACTCACTTGATGACATCTATCTCTCTTCTTTTATAAGCAGGCATCTACAGCGGCTGCTACCTCTCATGTTGCGGAGGTCTCCGGACTGAGTCAAAGTCTGGAGCGGGCCGAAGAAGAACTTGGCCAGTTGAAAAGGCAGTTGGAAGATAAACAAGGTATGCACAAGCCTAGTTCACGTTCAGTGCGAACAAATTCTCAGTATGATAAAATATGTTTCATTATCTGCGCCGGGGGCGATGACCGAAGTCGAGGCTCTGAGGAAGGCTGTTGCCGAGGCCGAGGAAAAGGCAGCCGCAGAGCAGGCTCTTTGTGAGAAGCACGAGGCCAGGGTTATTGAAGCTAAGCAGGAGCTTCAAGAGTCCGTGAAGAAATGCGGGACCTTGGAGTAGAGTTTAACGAAGAAAGAATTCGAACTCGCCGGGGCTCATCAGACTGCGCGTGATGCCCAGGGGGAAACCCAAGGCGCCCTGCAGGAGATCCAAGAGGCGAGGACGATCGCGGTGGGTAAGGCTTTTTTCCATGTAAAGCAAGTATTTGAGGAGAATGTCATGTTTCTAATTTTGAGTTCGGATTTCTCCAAGGGTATTTGCGGAATTTCCCCGCAACATATCGGATGCCGCCCAATTCTACCAAGACAAAGAAGGGAACACTGCAGATAAGCTCTTCTAGTCACAATATCTGGCACCGAATTATCTGGTGCCTTTTGCCGACCAACTGAAACAGCTGATCGAACTACATAGGGCAGCCGAACTAGCCATGAAGGATTTGATTATCCGGCTATGGCCCGCCGAGCCGATTCCAGGCAGCTACTTCGGGCTCGTGAAGCGGCTTGTGAGTGCCTGCCCTCGACTTGACGTCATCAAGCAGTCGTTCTATATAGAGGGTGCGCGAATGGCCTTCGCCCGCGCAAAGGTGCACTGGGGGAAGATGGATGTTGAAAAGCTGATGACCGAGGAACCGCCAGAGGGGAAGGAGCACCTCAAGCCCGAATTATATTATGAAAGTGTCCTGAAAGGATCCTGCCTAGCGGCAGACCAATGCACCAAGGACATTATATTTCCATGAATACAATCATGTTGTCCTTTGTAATGTTGAACAAGGTCATTTCTATTATTTGTTGCCTGTTATATAAAAGTTTATCCTCCTGCGCGGCCGTTTTATATATTAATCCTGAGAGTTGGCCAGTCGTCGGCTTCTGCCCCACATAGGAAGTACGAGGGTGTTCGGGATAAACCTGATCACTCTTTATCCCAGTTTTGGCTCCTTCGAAGGAGGTGATCAGCACAACGAACCAGGAAATTGGTCTATAGGGCTTTATCACTCTTACTTAGCCATAGGAGCTTTATAAAAGGAAGGTACGTGCATCCCCTGGTGTTCGGAAGACCGCTCGAGGGGCTATATAAGCACCTGATCGGAAGAAAAGCCGATCCATCACACGCTGCATTGGTTATGGCATTATGCGGGAGAAATACTTAATGATTTTACAACCTCTCGAATAGCTGACCTGCTCTCGCCGTATCATGATAATCAGTTTTCGGCTTTCTCTACTAAGGTGCTCGTCTGGAAGAACCGGGACACAATCGCAGTAGTTCTCCCTGTGCCGCCTCAGCCGATATAGAGGAACGTAAGGCAACAAAACATGGAAGCCGGGCAAACCCAACATTTGACCCAAGACATGATTCAGAGCTGATGCATATAATGCTATAAGTTCGGGGTGCTGAACTTCCATGAAGGTGTTCGGACTTTGTTGTCGTATTATGGGTAAAACGAAGCCCCTGACATATTTAAAGCATATCGCGGTGTATGGATGCCACTTGACAAAAGAATTTCAATAAGAAATAACAGCAGATAAGAGTTATATAAATCCACATGTTGTATTTGAATTGTACGTCGATCCGTGTGAGTACAGGTAATGTGATAAAAAGGAAATATGACTGTGGAACCTGCTGAGACCAGGGGAAAGAAGCTGTGTGCGGATCCAGAGTATACTCGGATGGTCATCATGGGGAATATCTAAGGATTCCCTTGCGCGTTCGTTCTACTTCCATATTGCCAGTTCTGGTCTGCGCAAAGTTGAACTTGCAAACAAAATGTAAGAAATGCTTGTGTGCCGCCGAGCGGTTGAGCCACGCTATGTGGCATGTCCTGGCTTTTGCCGGAGTGTTTAACTGAGCTCTGGACGAGCCGGCCTATCTTGTCGCGAAGTAGTTTGAAGTCCTTTGGCGGTTTACGAGAATCGGGCCGTCGAGTCGAGGTTTGGTTGGAAGGTGCCACTTGTAGCTTCTGCTGTTAAAGCAGCGGTATGCTCCTTGGTGCCGAGGGGAAATTCGGCCTTGCCATTAACCGTGATGACGCCAGACGGACCTGGCATCTTGAGACTACGGTAGGCATAATGTGGTACTGCGTTGAATTGAGCGAACACGGTTCGTCCAAGCAGTGCCTGATAATCACTGCGAAAGGGGATGATGTCGAAGATCAACTCTTCGGCACGGTAATTGTCTGGTGATCCGAAGACTACTTCAAGGGCGATGGAGCCTGTACAGTTGGCTTCCATGCCTGGTATAATACCTCTGAAGGTGGTTTTAGTGGGCTTGATCACCGAATGATCGATGCCCATCTTGTGCATTGTGTCCTGGTAAAGCAGGTTTAGACTGCTCCCTCCGTCCATAAGGACTCGCGTGAGGTGGAACCCATCAATTATTTGGTCGAGGACTAGTGCGTCTTGATTGCCCTGATTGGGTCAAGGACTAGTGCGGTTGAAGGTGATCGGCCCTAGTTTATATTGTGGGACGACTGGTTCCAATAAGTTGACATCCCTAAGGGTGTGCGTCTGGTCTGGGTTGGGAGTGTAGGTGCAGTTAGCCACGTTCACCATTTGGATTTGCGGGGAAAATTTCTTTTGCCCTCCTATACTCGGTGATCTCGGCTCCTCGTTGCCATCATCACTTTGAGACCTCTTATCTTTGTTTTTGGCACCTGACCTGCCGGCTTGTTTGAAGACCCAACATTCTCTGTTGGTATGATTGGCTGGTGTTCCCGGGGTGCCATGAATTTGGCATGGGTGGTCGAGTATGTGGTCCAGGCTGGACGGACCCAAATTGTCTTTTTTGAGTGGCCCATTCCACTGACTAGACTTAGAGCCCCTAAATCTGGCATTAACTCCCGTATCTTTGGTGTTTCTACCATTTTTGTGGCGCTTGTGTTTGTTGCGTCGGGGTTTGCCATTGCTATCTCTGGCTTCTGATGTGCCAGGGTTGCTTGCTGTGTTGTTGCTATGGGCCAACCTGCTATCTTCGCCCGCGCAAAAGCAGGTCATGAGTGTCGTGAGGGCTTCCATGGATTTTGCCTTCTCTTGGCCGAGACGTCGGGCGAGCCACTCGTCACGGATGTTATGTTTCAAGGCCGCTAGGGCTTCGCATCCGGACAGTCGACAATTTGGTTCTTTTTAATTAGGAACCAAGTCTAGAATTTCCTGGCTGACTCTCTGGGCTATTGTGTTATGTGACTTAAATGGTTAGCATCCGGTGGCCGCACATAAGTGCCCTGGAAGTTGCCCAGGAATGCGTCTGCCAGGTTCTCCCAGCTTCCGATGGAGTTTGCCGGCAAGCTATTCATCCAATGCCGAGCCGACCCCTTGAGTTTTAGCGGGAGATACTTGATGGCGTGTAGATCATCCCTACGGGCCATGTGAATGTGGAGGAAGAAATCTTCTATCCATACCGCGGGGTCTGTAGTGCCGTCATATGATTCAATGTTCACGGATTTAAACCCTTCTAGGAATTTATGATCCATTACTTCATCAGTGAAGCATAGGGGGTGTGTGGCGCCTCTGTGCCGGGCTATATCACAACGCAGTTCATACGAGTCTTGTCTGCTGTGTTCGGCCCGGCCGGATTTGCTCTTAGTATATCCGGCATGACGGTTGTCGTCACGCATTGGGGCGCGCTCCCGTGATCCGTAGACCGATCTTTTATGTCCTGATTTGTTTTCCAATACTTCTCGCAGGTCCTGCGTGTTACCCCGAGCCTTGGTATTTTTGTTTGACTGGCGACGGGGTGCGGGCTGGACTTCGGGCTGATATGCCGCTTTGTCTCGGCCACAAGGTAGCCGGTCAGCCGCATCATATGCTGGTAGTGTAGGCCTTAATGCTTCCTCCTCCAGTTGGGTTAGCAACCTGCGCTTTGGGTAACTTTTGGTTGGGCGCTCGAGTTCATATTCCTCGGCTGCCAGCACCTCGGTCCATCTATCCGCTAGCAGATCTTGATCAGCTTGAAGCTGTTGTTGCTTTTTCTTCAGGCTTTTTGCTGTGGCTATAAGCCGGTGCTTGAAGCGCTCCTACTCGACGGGATCCTCAGGCGCGATAAATTCTTCGTCGCCGAGGTTCACATCGTCATCGGAGAGGGGCATGTAATTGTCATCCTCTGATTCTCCATCTGCCGCCTGTTCCTTAGGGCTAACTTTCCCATCCTCCCGCTCGAAGCCTGGCTGGAGGGGATTGTCTTCGTCTTTGGCATTATCCACAACATTATTGTTTCTTGTGCCGGTATCGCTGCTTTTGCTATGGTGGGGCTTAGAGCGGCGCCGATGACACCGGTTCTTAGATTGCTTCTCATAGGGGATTATCCTATGATGAGGTTGCTATCCAGCGCCCTGTGGCGGTGGTTCCCGTTCTTCTCCTGCATCGTCGTTCATACCGTTGATGTCTTCGGAGTCGAAATCAAGCATGTCGGTTAAGTCATCGATAGTGGCTATTAAGTGGGTGGTGGGTGGAGAATGAATTTCTTCGTTGTCCGCTTCCCAATCAAGCAAGACATAGTTCGGCCAAGGGTCTCCTGACAAGGAGAGAGATCTCAATGAATTTAGCACGTCGCCCAAGGGCGAGTGCTGAAAGATATCCACGGAGGTAAACTCCATGATCGATGCCCAATCAGATTTGATAGGCACGGACGCAGGTGGTTCAGAGCCTGTGGCCGGGGACGAATCCAAGGGTCCGGCAACATAGGTCTCATAAGGGGTGAAGTCAGTATTCGACTATCGCCGCTGGGTGTGCGGCCTCCGTGGCGGGTTCCATCCACCCGTCCTCGGACGGCACGGATTGAGGGCCGGAGTAGCCACAGTTGTGATCTCCCGAACACCGTCCGGCGGCACAGCTACGTCACACTCATCGTGACTGTGCGACGCACCTGACATTGGCTCGAATCCGTCGAAGATTAAGTCTCCGCGGATGTCGGTAGTATAGTTCAAGCTTCCAAGCCTGACCTGATGGACAGGGGCATAGATCTCGATCTGCTCCGGATGGCCAAGCAAATTGGCCCGTAGTACGAAGCCGCCGAATACGAAGATCTGTCTGGGGAGAAAAACCTCACCCTGGATCGCATCGTTGCCGATGATCGACGGATCCATCAAGCCTTATGGTGACGACAAAGTGGAACTCTCAATGAAAGCACCAATGTCGGTGTCAAAACCGGCGGATCTCGGGTAGGGGGTCCCGAACTGTGCGTCTAAGGCGGATGGTAACAGGAGGCAGGGGACACAATGTTTACCCAGGTTTGGGCCCTCTCGATGGAGGTAATATCCTACTTCCTGCTTGATTGATCTTGATGATATGAGTATTACAAGAGTTGATCTACCATGAGATCGTAGAGGCTAAACCTAGAAGCTATCCTATGATTATGATTGTTCTTGTCCTATGGACTAAACCCTCTGGTTTATATAGACATCGGAGGGGCTAGGTTTACACAGAGTCGGTTACAAGGGAGGAGATCTACATATCCGAATTACCAAGCTTGCCTTCCACGCAAAGGAGAGTCCCACCCGGACACGGGACGAAGTCTTCAATCTTGTATCTTCATAGTCCAACATTCCGGTCAAAGTATATAGTACGGCTGTCCGAGGACCCCCTAATACAGGACTCCCTTAGTCGCACTTAGCGCTGATACGTGCAAGAACATCCGCCGCTTGATTACTTTCTCGAGCCACATGATGGTGAAGGAAATATGCCCTAGAGGCAATAATAAAGTTATTATTTATTTCCTTATTTCATGATAAATGTTTATCATTCATGCTAGAATTGTATTAACCGGAAACATAATACATGTGTGAATACATAGACAAACAGAGTGTCACTAGTATGCCTCTACTTGACTAGCTCGTTAATCAAAGATGGTTATGTTTCCTAACCATGAACAAAGAGTTGTTATTTGATTAACGAGGTCACATCATTAGTTGAATGATCTGATTGACATGACCCATTCCATTAGCTTAGCACCCGATCGTTTAGTATGTTGCTATTGCTTTCTTCATGACTTATACATGTTCCTATGACTATGAGATTATGCAACTCCCGTTTGCCGGAGGAACACTTTGGGTGCTACCAAACGTCACAACGTAACTGAGTGATTATAAAGGAGCACTACAGGTGTCTCCAAAGGTACATGTTGGGTTGGCGTATTTCGAGATTAGGATTTGTCACTCCGATTGTCGGAGAGGTATCTCTGGGCCCTCTCGGTAATGCACATCACATAAAGCCTTGCAAGCATTACAACTAATATGTTAGTTGTGAGATGATGTATTACGGAACGAGTAAAGAGACTTGCCGGTAACGAGATTGAACTAGGTATTGGATACCGATGATCGAATCTCGGGCAAGTAACATACCGATGACAAAGGGAACAACGTATGTTGTTATGCGGTCTGACCGATAAAGATCTTCGTAGAATATGTAGGAGCCAATATGGGCATCCAGGTCCCGCTATTGGTTACTGACCGGAGACGTGTCTCGGTCATGTCTACATTGTTCTCGAACCGTAGGGTCCGCACGCTTAACATTACGATGACAGTTATTATGAGTTTATGCATTTTGATGTACCGAAGGTTGTTCGGAGTCCCGGATGTGATCACGGACATGACGAGGAGTCTCGAAATGGTCGAGACGTAAAGATTGATATATTGGAAGCCTATGTTTGGACATCGGAAGTGTTCCGGGTGAAATCGGGATTTTACCGGATTACCGGGAGGGTTACCGGAACCCCCCGGGAGCCAAATGGGCTAACATGGGCCTTAGTGGAAAGGTGAGAAGGCAGCCCACATACGGCTGCGCCTCCCCCCCTCTCCCTAGTCCTATTAGGACTAGGAGAGGGGCCGGCCACCTCTCTCTCCCTCTCCCCTTTAAGGAATCCTATTAGGAATAGGATTGAGGGGGGGAGTCCTACTCCCGGTAGGAGTAGGACTCCTCCTGCGCCTCCCTCCTTGGCCGGCCAGCCTCCCCCCTTCATCCTTTATATACGGGGGCAGGGGACACCCCAAGACACACAAGTTGATCTTCGTGATCGTTCCTTAGCCGTGTGCGGTGCCCCCCTCCACCATATTCCACCTCGGTCATATCGTAGCGGTCCTTAGGCGAAACCCTGCAACGGTAGAACATCAAGATCGTCACCACGCCGTCGTGCTGACGGAACTCTTCCTCGACGCTTTGCTGGATCGGAGCCCGAGGATCGTCATCGAGCTGAACGTGTGCTAAGAACTCGGAGGTGCCGGAGTAACGGTGCTTGGATCGGTTGGATCGGGAAGAAGACGTACGACTACTTCCTCTACGTTGTGTCAACGCTTCCGTTGCGATCTACAAGGGTACGTAGATCATACTCTCCTCTCGTTGCTATGCATCACCATGATCTTGCGTGTGCGTAGGAATTTTTTTGAAATTACTACGTTCCCCAACAGATGGAACTCGAGCCCCTCGAACTAGGCAGGCATTTTTATGACTGCGTTATGATACGCTGCCATCTTCAGATCTTTGGCATCGAAGTCTCCATTTATTTGAGATATTTCCAGGTTTGTGTCCCAGCGCACCTCTAGGCATTGTATGCCCATGGAGATAGCCATCCGAAGACAGTGTAATAAGGCCTCATATTCGGCTGCGTTATTGGAGTCTGTGTATAGTATTTAATTTGGAGGACATACTGAACGACGTCTCCAGTAGGGGACGTTAAAATGATGCCCGCTCCTAACCCTGCCAGCATTTTGGATCCGTCGAAATACATGACCCAATTGGAGTATCTGATGTACTCCATCGGGAGTTCGGCCTCCGTCCATTCGGCGATGAAGTCGGCCAGTACCTAGGATTTGATAGCTCGACATGGTTTATATGTAATGTCAAATGGGAGGAGCTCGATGGCCCATTTGTCAATCCGGCCTGTAGCATCGCGGTTGTTTATAATGTCATTGAGTGGTACTTCGGAGGCCACCATGATCGAACACTCCTGAAAGTAGTGACGGAGCTTTCGGGATGCCATGAAGACCGCGTATGCTATCTTTTGATAATGAGGGTACTAGGATTTGCATGGTGTAAGGACAGTAGATACGTAGTATACTGGCTTCTGAAGCGGGAATTTGTATCCGTCCTGTTCTCGTTCAACTACGACTACGACGCTCACCACCTGATGTGTTGCTGATAGGTATAGTAACATAGGTTTGCCGGTGTTTGGTGCAGCCAAGATTGGATTGCTCTCAAGATGGGCTTTTATTTCCTCCAGTCCAGCTGTTGCAGCATCCGTCCACTCGAAGTGGTCGATTCGCCGGAGAAGGCGATAGAGTGGTGGTGCCTTTTCTCCCAATCTGGAGATAAAGCGGCTTAGAGCTACTACGCAACCCGCGAGCTTTTGAACTTGTTTAAGGTCTGTTGGGTTAGCCAATTGTGACAAAGCTCGGATTTTGGCTGGGTTTGCTTCAATTCCTCTATTGGAAACGACGAAGCCCGGCAGTTTTCCAGAAGGGACGCGGAAAACGCATTTTTTCGGATTGAGCTTAATGTCATACACACGGAGGTTGTTGAATGTGAGACGTAAATCATCTATTAGTGTTTCGGTGTGCCTAGTTTTGATGACGACGTCGTCCACATAAGCTTTAACTGTTTTGCTGATGTGTTTCTGCAGGCATGTTTGAATCATGCATTGGTATGTGGCGCCAGCGTTCTTGAGCCCGAAGGGCATGGTGTTGAAGCAGAATGGCCCATATGGGGTGATGAATGCTATTGCAGCTTGGTCGGATTACTTCATTTTGATTTGATGGTGTCGAGAATATGCGTCAAGAAAACATAGTGATTCATGTCCTGCGGTGGACTTAATGATTTGATAGATGCGGGGGAGGGGGTAGGGATCCTTGGGGCATGCCTTGTTCAGGTCTTTGAAATCGACGCACAGGCGCCAGGATTTATCCTTCTTTGGTACCATCAACAAATTTGGTAGCCAGTCTGGATGTTTTATTTCTCTAATGGATCCGGCCTCGATTAACTTGGCTAGCTCTTCCCTCATAGCTTGGCGTTTGGGTTCGGAAAAGCGTCGCAGTGTTTGCTTGACCGACTTGTGTCCCTTCAATGTATTGAGGCTATGTTCGGCCAACTCGCGTGGGATTCCTAGCATATCGAAAGGGTGCCAGGCGAATATATCCCAATTCTCGCGTAGGAACTCACGTAGAGCGGCGTCAACTGTCGGGTCTAGTTGTGCTCCGATGGATGTTGTCTTCTTGGGGTCCATTGGATGGACTTGGAATTTGACTATTTCTTCTGCCGGTTTGAATGAGGTGGATTTGGGTCGTTTGTCCAGGACCACATCATCTTTGTCCACCGTGGAGTGATACGTCTCCAACGTATCTATAATTTTTGATTGCTCCATGCTATATTATCTTCTTTTTTGGACATTATTGGGCTTTATTATCCACTTTTATATTATTTTTGGGACTAACCTATTGACCCAGAGCCCAGTGCCAGTTCCTGTTTTTTCCCTTGTTTCAGTGTTTCGAAGAAAAGGAATATCAAACGGAGTCAAAATGGAATGAAACCTTCTGGAGAAGTTATTTTTAAAAGGAAAGCAACTTGATAGACTTGGAGTGCACGTCAGGAAAGAAACGAGGGAGCCACGAGGTAGGGGGCGCGCCCACCCCCGCCCCTAGGGCGCGCCCTCCACCCTCGAGGGCCCCTCATGGCTCCCCTGACGTATTTCTTCTGCCTATATATATATATATCCATATACCCTAAAACGATCGGGGAGCACAATAGATCGGGAGTTCCGCCGCCAGAAGCCACCGTAGCCACCGAAAACCAATCTAGACCTGTTCCCGGACCCTGCTGGAGGGGGGAATCCCTCTCCGTGGCCATCTTCATCATCCTAGTGCTCTCCATAAAGAGGAGGGAGTAGTTCTCCCTCGGGCTGAGGGTATGTATCAGTAGCTATGTGTTTGATCTCTCTCTCTCTCTCTCGTGTTCTTGAGGTGGTACGATCTTGATGTATCACGAGCTTTTCTATTATAGTTGGATCTTATGATGTTTCTCCCCCTCTACTCTCTTGTAATAGATTGAGTTTTCCCTTTGAAGTTATCTTATCGGATTGAGTCTTTAAAGATTTGAGCACAGTTGATGTATGTCTTGTCGTGTGTATCTGTGGTGACAATGGGATATCACGTGATTCACTTGATGTATGTTTTGGTGATCAACTTGCTGGTTCCGCCCATGAACCTATGCATAGAGGTTGCACACGTTTTCGTCGTGATTCTCCGGTAGAAACTTTGGGGCACTCTTTGAGGTTCTATGTGTTGGTTGAATAGATGAATCTGAGATTGTGTGATGCATATCGTATAATCATACCCACGGATAATTGAGGTGACATTACGGTATTGGTTGATTTGTGTCTTAAGGTGTTATTCTCGTACGAACTCTAGGGCTGTTTGTGACACTTATAGGAATAGCCCAACGGATTGATTGGAAAGAATAAGTTTGAGGTGGTATCGTACCCTACCATAATCTCTTCGTTTGTTCTCCGCTATTAGTGACTTTGGAGTGACTCTTTGTTGCATGTTGAGGGATAGTTATGTGATCCAATTATGTTATTATTGTTGAGAGGACTTGCACTAGTGAAAGTATGAACCCTAGGCCTTATTTCCTACCATTGCCATACCATTTACGCTCATTTTTATCATTAGTTACCTTGCTGTTTTTATATTTTTAGATTACAAAAACCTTTATCTACCATCCATATACCACTTGTATCACCATCTCTTCGCCGAACTAGTGCACCTATACAATTTACCATTGTATTGGGTGTGTTGGGGACACAAGAGACTCTCTGTTATTTGATTGCAGGGTTGCTTGAGAGAGACCATCTTCATCCTACGCCTCCTACGGATTGATAAACCTTAGGTCATCCACTTGAGGGAAATTTGCTACTGTCCTACAAACCTCTGCACTTGGAGGCCCAACAACGTCTACAAGAAGAAGTTTGTGTAGTAGACATCATGGAGCACCGCGTGGTTAACTCTTCGGCCGCGAGGGCTTCAGACAATACCTCAGGGGCCAGGGACGCGGTTTTATTCTCGGTGTGGAGTGCTATGTCCGGATCACTAACTAGAGTGATTATACCATTGGGCTCGGGCATCTTAAGCTTCATGTACCCGTAATGGGGTATTGCTTGAAAGCGCGTAAATGCATCTCGCCCTAAGAGGGCGTGATATCCGCTTTTGAAGGGGGCCACCTGGAAGGTTATCTCTTCAGACCGATAGTTCCCCGGCGTGCCGCATACCACGTCGAGCGTGATTTTTCCTGCACACCGTGCCTCCCGACTAGGAATGATTCCTTGGAAGGTCGTGCTGCTTTGGTCGATGCGGCTGCTGTCTATTTCCATTTTTCATATTGTATCCTCATAGATGAGGTTCAGTCCGCTGCCGCCATCCATGAGAACCTTGGTGAGCCAAAAGCCATCCACAATTGGGATGAGGACCAAGTGGCTGGTATTCGGACTATCCTGTGTTTTGGTTCGTCGCCAGCGTTAAAGGTTATCGTTGGGTCATTCCAAGGGTTTATTGTTGCGATCTGGCAGACTTCGGCAAGCTCGCGAAGTGCTCTTTTGCGCCTATTGTTTGAAGTGAATGTCTCAAAGACTGTCAGGACTCTAGGTTTGTCGTCTTCTGGAGGGTGTTGCTCTGGGGTGTCTTTGGTGAGGATGTCCTCGCCGTATTTAGCTACCTCCTGGAGTATCCAACATGCTCTAAGGTTGTGGGTTGGTATGCTATCCGGTGTGGTGTGTATTTTGCATGGGCCATCAAGCCATCCCTCCAGAACAGTTCCACGCCACGTAACAGGTTTGCATTTTTGGCTATTTGTCCGGGCACGTTACAGGGGTGCGCGCTTTTTGCCTGGACCGGTCGTTGAGTTGGGTCCGATAGCTCCCGGACTGTTTGATCTCTCTACGCGCTCTCCATTGCGATGTACTTCTATATCATAGTTTCTAAGTAAGCGAAGTGTAGTATGCGGCGGCGATTAATGGCATTGAGGAGTCCTTCGCTTGTGCAATTGTTCCAGAATGCTGATATTGCATCCTCGTCGTGACAATCCTTGACCTTGTCCTTGACAAGGAGGAATCTGGCCAAAAAGTGGTGGACCGTTTCCTGGGGCTGATGTTGAATGCTCGTGAGAGCGCTTATGTCTGGGTGGGTGGGTGGCGTTGGATATGAACCCTGACCCGATCGATGATCCGGAGTCTGAGGTTTTTCCGGACTGAACAGTCCGGGCTCCCGAGTATCTTCTGATTTTTGAAGCCCACCGTCTCTGAGTTCGGAGGACCAGGCATGTCTTTCTGCTGGTAGGTGTCTGGCTTCTCGGGGTCGGAGATGCGAACGAAATTCCTCCTCAGTATAGAGGAAAGGTTATCTTGCTCCTCGACTACTGCTATCTGGTGGGTGATGGGTGGAGAATTAATCTCTCTCTGGTAGGGTTTAATCCCAATCCGGTCGTAGTCTATAGCGACTCCCAAGGCGGCGATGCGATCTAAGACTTAGTTGAAAGAAGATAACTCCGTTGGATCCATCCGTCTGGCGTATCCAGAATCAACGCAGATACGTTTTTTGATGACTCAGGAGCTCATCCTCATTGTCTCAGAGGCTGAGCGAGCAATCATGGTAAAACTGCCCAGCCAGAGGGTTTGGCCCGAGGCCAGAGCTCCTCCTGAGGTCATACTTTCCTTGACGATAAGTCAAGCCATCAACCTCTGCGACGACGGCGCAGGGGAACTCTCAATGAAAGCACCAATGTCGGTGTCAAAACCGGCGGATCTCGGGTAGGGGGTCCCGAACTGTGCTTCTAAGGTCGATGGTAACATGAGACATGGAACACGATGTTTACCCAGGTTCAGGCCCTCTCTATGGAGGTAATATCCTACTTCCTGCTTGATTGATATTGATGAATATTAGTATTACAAGAGTTGATCTACCACGAGATCGTAATGGCTAAAACCGTAGGAGTCTAGCCTGTATGACTAAGGTATTGAGTATCCCCTATCCGGAGTAAGTCCTCCGGTTTATATAGACACCGGGAGGATCTAGGGTTACATAAGGTTGGTTACAAAGAAGGGAATTTACATATTCCATCGCCAAACTTGCCTTCCACGCCAAGGAGAGTCCCATCCGGACATGGGTGTAGTCTTCGGTGTTCGTATCTTCACAACCCATCAGTCTGACCCATAGATAACAGGCCGGACGCCCGAGGACCCCTTAGTCCAGGACTCCCTCACCTGTATACCATGGAGGTGGTTAGGGATCGGGAGACTCACGCTGGTCGTTGCACCGCAGTTAAAATGATAATGGCAAGTCAAATCACGGGGGGCCACCTGTCCAGCAGTAACTCACTGTCAAATCACACAGCCATACGTTTGTAGTAGCATACTCCCTCATCTTCTCGCGTCTCTGTCGAACCGACTATGAGGAACTACCCCGTCTACCACGTGGGAAAAGCCCCGGCCTCGACTTTTAAATAGTACAGTATACTAATTTTGTACCCATGGATTGCGCCATGGAGCAAAGCCTCAAGAAAATGAAGGTACACATGTACGGAGTATACTGCACGCCCGTCGCATTCACGTCGCACCCCAGACGGTCGGTCGGTCTGGCACGCCACTCTCCTAATAGAACGCGCGTTATATTGCGTTTGCACACACATGTGGAACCATAATTGAGAACCGACCATAGGCACACTCCTCAGCCCCGCAAGTTGGGTGTAATAGAAGAGATCGAGAGAGACGAGCGATAGTACTAGAGAAGTGTTGTACATACGTTGGTGCCTGGACGATCCCTGCATGACACGGAATATCAGTTCATCCATTCATGTGACCCGACTCCAGCAGACATGCCTGGATTGTCTATCGTCTACATACCCTGCAGGCTGTGTTTTGCAGGGCTGTAGTTATGATGAGAAATCTAAAAAAAGGTTCCTTGTCATCTCGCAATATTAGGTGTCATGTGCTTTGGATCACTGCGAGGGTTAAACAGCGACAACTGAGTTCCTCCAAGGCGCTGTTCATTGGGGGCACATGCATGAAGGCTACTTGGATGCCATCTAGGACAAGTCAGCTATGTTAATTAGGACATCTATCGATGGACCACTTTTCTACGAGTTTATCTCTAATTTTAGCTTTGATCCTCGTCTAGTTTATCCGTCAGGATTCATGTTGTTGTCTCCTTTGGGCATTGAGGTTATGGTTTCTTGTGATGTGGCATTTTTTTGTGTTATATGCTATAATCGGGTGCTTCGGATCAAAATAACGACAACTGCGCCTTCGGGGCACGTGCATGAAGACTTCTCAACAGTCATTGACGAGGTCAAGCCGGCTCCGATAGACAAAAGAAAACTAGTATTACTCCGCTACATAGGCAGGAGCCTCCGCGCTTGCTTGCTAGTGTTGCTCTCTTCAGATTGTCTCGTCCTCTCCAGATCTAAACACGACAACGGTGGCCACACTCTATCTCTGCTCACCACTAGTCACAGATCCAGCCGGATCCTCTCTACCAGGGAAGGTGAGAAGGTGCAACGTTCACACGGTCGTCCTCGGTGACTGCTCTTACCCACTGTCGGTGCATCCCGATCAGCGTGCCTTGCCGTTCTCTCCCAAGCACCGCTGGCTAGGGGGGCCTTTGACCCCTTCTTCCTTGTTGTCGTAGTGTGGGCACATCCGGCCTCCCGCCACTCACCTAGCGACATCCTGGCGACCCTCGGGTATAACTTCCTTCGAAACCGGCCTTGCTCTATTTTCCGAGCTCCTGACATTGCTGCATTTGTATCTTTTACTATTGCGCAGGCCCCCTCATAGATATGATTGATCAGCTATTCGAAAGCCCCCTAAATTTTTACTGTTAAGAGGTAAAACTAGTTCATGCACTCAAATCTAGTACTAGTTGGTTCAAACAAGGAAGAAAGGGGGTGGGGGTGGGGGAAGATTTGTTACCTAAATCTAGGACTTGGTCGAAAGAGGAAATAATGGGGGCGAAAAGTAGCAGAGACTGGCTATCCAACTGGTCTCTAGGTCTAATAGGGAAATAAAGGGAAACGCAGTACAAACTCAATATAAACCCGATCTATTGGTCGAAAAGGAAAGAAAGTGGGGACTGGGGGACAAGTCAACAGAGTAAGTACAACACTAGATTAGCTAGCCTCACAAAGTATAAGGTGGCTATACCTAACAAAAATGGGACCAACCCAGATATCCTGTTATGATGTTTGTTGCCCTAAGCCACTCTTATGTAATGCCACTGGTAAAATGTAGCAGTCGCACTGTTAAAAGTAAGGACACATTAAACCAATGTTGTTTTCAATGTAATGCCTCCAGTAATATGAATCAATGGCACTTTTTTCATGTCCTGCTAAATTTCCCATTAAGATAAGTTGCTTCTTTTCACTAGAAATGCAACTGTCCTGGTTCGTGATACGTCCATTTTGCATCATGCTTTTATATCGATATTCATTGCATTATGGTTTGTTATTACACATTATGTCACAATAGGTATGCCTATTCTCTCTTATTTTACAAGGTTTACATGAAGAGGGGGAATGCTGACAGCTGGAATTCTCGGCTGGAAAAGGAGCAAATATTAGAGACCTATTCTGCACACCAACAAAAGTCCTGAAACTTCACGGGAGCATGTTTCAGAATATATAAAAAATATTGGGCGAAAGAAGTACCTGAGGGGGTACCCACTGTCCACGAGGGTGAGGCGCGCCCTACCCCCCTGGGTGCGCCCCATGCCTCATGGGCCCCCTGGTGGCCCTCCGATTCCCATCTTTGGCTATATGGAGTCTTTCGTCGAGGAAAAAATGATAAGCAAGCTTTGGGGAAGAAACTCCGCCACCACGAGGCAGAACCTTGGCGGAACTAATCTAGGGCTCCGGCAGAGCTGTTCTACCGGGGAAACATCCCTCCGGGAGAGGGAAATCATCACCATCATCATCACCAACGATCCTCTCATCGGGAGGGGGTCAATCTCCATCAACATATTCACTAGCACCATCTCCTCTCAAACCCTAGTTCATCTCTTGTATCCAATCTTTGTATCCAAACCTCAGATTGGTACGTGTGAGTTGCTAGTAGTCTTGATTACTCCTTGTAGTTGATGCCAGTTGGTTTATTTGGTGGAAGATCATATGTTCAGATCCATTATGCATATTAATACCCCTCTGATTATGAACATGAATTCCTGAGGACATTGGAGAAGTCTTGTTATAAGTAGTCATCTGAATTTGGTATTCGTTCGATATTTTGATGAGATGTATCTTGTCATCCCTCTGGTGGTGTCATGTGAACGTCGACTACATGACACTTCACCATTGTTTGGGCCTACAGGGAGGCATTGGGAAGTAATAAGTAGATGATGGGTTGCTAGAGTGACAGAAGCTTAAACCCTAGTTTATGTGTTGCTTCGTAAGGGGCTGATTTGGATCCATATGTTTCATTCTACGGTTAGGTTTACCTTAATACTTATGTTGTAGTTGTGGATGCTTGCAATGGGGGTTAATCATAAGTGGGATGCTTGTCCAAGTAAGGACAGCACCCAAGCACCGGTTCACCCACATATCAGATTATCAAAGTACCGAACGCGAATCATATGACCGTGATGAAAACAAGCTTGACGATAATTCCCATGTGTCCTCGGGAGCGCTTTCCTTCATATAAGAGCTTGTCCAGGCTTGTCCCTTGCTGCAAAAAGGATTGGGCCATCTTGCTGCACCTTATTTACTTTTATTACTTGCTACTCGTTACAAATTACCTTATCACAAAACTATCTCTTACCGATAATTTCAGTGCTTGCAAAGAATACCTTACTGAAAACTGCTTATCATTTCCTTCTGCTCCTCGTTGGGTTCGACACTCTTACTTATCGAAAAGCTACGATAGATCCCCTACACTTGTGGGTCATCAAGACTCTTTTCTCACGCCATTGCCGGAGAGTGAAGCACCTTTGGTAGGTGGAATTTGGTAAAGAAAAATTTATATAGCGTGCTGAAATTTACTGTCACTTGTTACTATGGAACATACTCCTTTGAGGGGCTTGTTCGGGGTATCTTCACCACGACCATTAGAGCAAAGAGTTGCTACTCAACCTACTGAACCTACTGAAAATGTTTACTTTGAAATTCCTTCGGGTATGATAGAGAAACTGCTAGCTAATCCTTTTGCAGGAGGTGGAACTGTTGGAAATATGCCCTAGAGGCAATAATAAAATGGTTATTATTGTATTTCCTTGTTCATGATAATTGTCTATTGTTCATGCTATAATTGATTTAACTGGAAACCATAATACCTGTGTGAATACATAGACCACAACATGTCCCTAGTAAGCCTCTAGTTGACTAGCTCGTTGATCAATAGATGGTTATGGTTTCCTGGCCATGGACATTGGATGTCGTTGATAACGGGATCACATCATTAGGAGAATGATGTGATGGACAAGACCAATCTTAAGCATAGCACAAGATCATGTAGTTAGTTTGCTAAGAGCTTTTCTAATGTCAAGTATCATTTCCTTAGACCATGAGATTGTGCAACTCCCGGATACCGTATGAATGCTTTGGGTGTACCAAACATCACAAAAGTAATTGGGTGGCTATAAAGTTGCACTACAGGTATCTCCGAAAGTGTCTGTTGGGTTGGCACGAATCGAGACTGGGATTTGTCACTCCGTATGACGGAGAGGTATCTCTGGGCCCACTCGGTAATGCATCATCACAATGAGCTCAGTGTGACTAAGGAGTTAGCCACGAGATCATGCGTTACTGAACGAGTAAAGTGACTTGCCGATAACGAGATTGAACAAGGTATTGGGATACCGATGATGGAATCTCGGGCAAGTAACATACCGATTGACAAAGGGAATTGGATACAGGATTGATTGAATCCCCGACAACATGTTTCATCCGATGAGATCATCGTGGAACATGTGGGAGCCAATATGGGTATCCAGATCCTGCTATTGGTTATTGGCCGGAGAGATGTCTCGGTCATGTCTGCATGGTTCCCAAACCCGTAGGGTCTACACACTTAATGTTCGGTGACGCTAGAGTTGTTATGGGAAATAGTATGTGGTTATCGAAGGTTGTTCGGAGTCCCGGATGAGATCTTGGACGTGACGAGGAGTTCTGGAATGGTCCGTAGTTGAAGATCGATATATTGGACGAAGGGTATTGGAGTCTGTAATTGTTCCGGGGGTACCAGGTGACGACCAGCGTGTCCGAAAGGGGTTTCGGAGGCCCTGGCAAGTGTTGGGGGGCCTTATGGGCCAAGGGGAATGGGCACACCAGACCGGTAAGGGGCTGTGCACCCCTCCCACCCCATCTCACGTAACCAGGAGAGGTGGGGGCGCCTCCCCTAGGGCAGCCTCCCCTGGCTTGGGGGGCAAGTCTCCTAGGGGTGGGGCGCCCAAAACCCATCTAGGGTTCCCTCCCTGGCCGCCGCCCCTCCCCTAGATGGGATATGAAGGGGCCGGCCCCCTCTCCCCTTCTCCTATAAATAGTGGGGGTGGGAGGGATGCCAGAAAGAGCAAGAAAAATCCCCTGGCGCAGCCCCTTCCCCTCTCCTACACCTCCTCCTCCTCCGTAGAGCTTGGCGAAGCCCTGCCGGAGAACCACAAGCTCCATCACCACCACGCCGTCATGCTGTTGGAGTTCTCCCTCAACTTCTCCTCTCCCCTTGCTGGATCAAGAAGGGGGAGACGTCCCCGGGCTGTACGTGTGTTGAACGCGTAGGCGCCGTTGTTTGGCACTTAGATCGGAATCGACCGCGATCTGAATCACTGTGTGTACGACTCCACCAACCGCGTTCTTGTAATGTTTCCGCTTAGCGATCTTCAAGGGTATGAAGATGCACTCCCTCTCTCTTGTTGCTAGTATCTCCTAGATTGATCTTGGTGACACGTAGGAAAATTTTGAATTATTGCTACTTTCCCCAACAGTGGCATCATGAGCTAGGTCTATGCGTAGATTCTATGCATGAGTAGAACACAAAGCAGTTATGGGCGATGATTTGATCAATTTACTTACCGTTACTAGTATTATCTTGATCCGGCGACATTGTAGGATGAAGCGGCCTGGACCGGCCTTACACGTATGCTTACGTGAGACTGGTTCCGTGGACTGACATGCACTTGATGTATAAGGTGGCTGGCGAGTGTCTGTCTCTCCCACTTTAGTCGGATCGGATTCGATGAAAAGGGTCCTTATGAAGGGTAAATATCAATTGGCATATCACCGTTGTGGTTTTGTGTAGGTAAGAAACATTCTTGCTAGAAACCAATAGCAGCCATGTAAAACATGCAACAACAATTAGAGGACGTCTAACTTGTTTTTGCAGGGTATGTTATGTGATGTGATATGGCCAAAAGGATGTGATGAATGATATATGTGATGTATGAGATTGATCATGTTCTTGTAATAGGAATAACGACTTGCATGTCGATGAGTATTACAACCGGCAGGAGCCATAGGAGTTGTCTTAATTTATTTATGACCTGCGTGTCAATGAAAACCCATGTAATTACCTTACTTCATTACTAACCGTTAGCCATAGTAGTAGAACTAATAGTTGGCGAGACAACTTCATGAAGACACGATGATGGAGATCATGGTGTCATGCCGGTGACGAAGGTGATCATGTTGCGCCTCGAAGATGGAGATCAAAAGGCGCAATCATGTCACTTTATGATTTTCATGTGATGTTTGTCATGTTTACGTATTATTTGCTTAGAACGATGGTAGCATAAATAAGATAATCCCTTGCTAAAAATTTCAAGAAAGCGTTCCCCCTAACTGTGCACCATTGCGAAGGTTCGTTGTTTTGAAGCACCATGTGACGATCGGGTGTGATAAATTCTAACATTCGCATACAACGGGTGTAAGCCAGATTTACACATGCGAAACACTTAGGTTAACTTGACGAGCCTAGCATGTACAGACATGGCCTCGGAACACAAGAGACCGAAAGGCCGAACATGAGTCGTATAGTAGATACGATCAACATGAAGATGTTCACCGATGATGACTAGTCCGTCTCACATGATGATCGGACACGGCCTAGTTGACTCGGATCATGTATCACTTAGATGACTAGAGGGATGTCTATCTAAGTGGGAGTTCATTAAATAATCAGATGAACTTAATTATCATGAACATAGTCAAAAGGTCTTTGCAAATTATGTCGTAGCTTACACTTTAGTTCTATTGTTTAAGATATGTTCCAAGAGAAAATTTAGTTGAAAGTTGATAGTAGAAATTATGCAGACTGGGTCCGTCAACTAAGGATTATCCTCATTGCTGCGCAGAAGGCTTATGTCCTTAATGCACCGCTCGGTGTGCTGAACATCGAGCATTGTCTCTAGATGTTGGGAAACATCTGACATACACGTTTTGATGACTACGTGATAGTTCAGTGCATAATGCTAACGGTTTAGAATTGTGGCACCAACGATGTTTTGAAACGTCGCAGAACATATGAGAAGTTCCAAAGAATAAAATTGGGATTTCATACTAGTGCCCACGTCAAGAGGTATGAGACCTCTGACAAGTTTCTTAAGCCTGCAAACTTGTAACACCCCAGGTGTAACTTTCCCAATTTGTACTCCAACTCTTGTTGTTTCCGGCGTTAAGTTAATTTATAATCTCGGGTTCGGGTCTTTGTCTCCGTGTGTTGTTATCGCTGTCATGCATCTCATATCATGTCATCATGTGCATTGCATTTGCATACGTGTTCATCTCATGCATTCGAGCTTTTTCCCCGTTGTCCGTTTTGCATTCCGGCGCTTCGTTCTCCTCCGATGGTCATTTATAGCTTTCTTTCGTGTGTGGAGATTAAACATTTCCGGATTGGACTGAGACTTGCCAAGCGGCCTTGGTTTACTACCGGTAGACCACCTGTCATGTTTCGTATCATTTGGACTTCGTTTGATACTCCAACGGTTAACCGAGGGACCGAAAAGGCCTCGTGTGTGTTGCAGCCCAACACCCCTCCAATTTGGCCCAAAAACCCACCTAACTCTGTTCCATCATCTAGATCGTTCGATAACAATTGCGTGGCCGAAAACCTCACCTCATTTGGACTCTCCTAGCTCCTCCTATGCCTATAAATAGGCCCCCCTCGAAATATCCCGGATCCCCTCCTCTTCTAACCCTAAAAATCCCCTCGCGCGCACCGGACATGTCCGCCACACCGGACAGATCGCCCGCCGCCGCCCATGGCCACTAGCACGCTGCTACGTGGCGGCTCCCGCCCGCGCCGCCGCCGAGGCCCGCCGGCCCGAAGCCGGCCCCCTCCCCGCTCCAACCGGGCCGCGCCCGCGCCCGCTAGCGCCGCCGCCTCCCTCGGCGCCGGTGCCCGACACCGCCGCGTCCTTCCGCAGCTCCGCCGTGCGTCGCTCGTCCACCGGCCGGCTGGAGCCGCGCCTCGCCACCTCGCTGTCTTCCGCCGCGGGAGCCGAGCTCCGCCGCCGCCTCCCCGGGAGCCGCGCCAAGGCCCGGCCGCCGCCGTCCTCGACTCTGCACGCCGGCAAGCTGCCGCCCGGCCTCCTCTTCTCCTCGAGCAAACAGGGCCTGGCGTCGAACCTCGGGAGGCGCGCCCAGATCTGATTCGGTTGCTACAGTAACCCTAATTTTTTCGCGAGGTTGATTTTCTCTAAGTCCCAGAAATTCCGATCCAAGTGCTCATGTTCACCGCTCCGTAACTTTGCATCCGTAGCTCCGATTCTTGCATATAGCATATCAAAATGTTCATCTCAGAGAGTACATCATTTCGTTCCATTGCATCATTTTCATTTGAGTTCATCTTGATGACCGAAATGCTGTTAGAAGAGGGCTACTTGAGTTAATTGTCAGATCTGCTACTCCGTTTAGCACTTTTGTTTTGTTAAGGGTTTTGTCATCTTTCCTGAGGTGCAACCCATGTATTTTTGTGATGTGTGTGGTGACTTGTGCAAGTTTGCAAAGTGGTGCGCTTCCTAATTCTGTTTTCAGGGACTTAGAAATTCCACCAAGTCCTTGATCTGTTTATCTCATGTTGCCATATGTTCATGTTGTTTCCTAGTGATCCGTGCCTCTTTTGAGGATGATCAGTAAGGATGTTTTGTTGACCTTGTAGTGCTCTATGCACCCATGTCTTTATTTGCAATTATGGAGCAACCTAGCTTGAGTCAATCGAGCTCTACTTTTGCTACTTTGTGAATCTGGGCAGATTGTCAACTTGTTTGCAATTTTGCCGATGATGTTGTAGTTGATCCGTGCATGCTATGCTATTGTTCTTGCCATGTCTAGCTTGCATTTTGTGCCTTCTTGATGGGTGTATGCTTGTATTTCCATGACTTGCACCGTAGTGAGTGCATCAAGCTCGTAAACATGCCTACTTGAGTTATATTTCAGCATGTGTCAGTTTTTCACTAAGTCTGAAAACTGATTGTGTTTTTGCTATGTTCACATGCTTGCAATTGTATTTTCTGATCCCTTTTGGCTCAAGGTCACTAAGGGAGTTTTGTTAAGCTCTTTGAGTAGCTATATGCCATGTTTTACTTTGCCATGTTCGGGTCCTATAGTATGTAGTTTTGTTGCTCCGAAGAGGGCTAGTTGATCTGAAATTCCAGACAAGTGTTAATTTCACTAAGTCTGAGATTTGTTTGTCATATGCATTTTTGCCATGCTTGTTTGAACCGGTTAATGGATGATTTGGCCGTAGCTCAGTGCTAGACTTTTGTTAAGAATCTTGAATGCATCCCTGCCATGTATTTTGTTGTTATATTTGGTTGTTGTAGCATGTTCATCTCATTGCATTTAGATACCTACTTGCTGTAAATCGCAGATCGGTGACATATTTGAATCGCTTGCCATTTCCAAACCATAACTCCGATTCCGGCGTTCTTTATATCGTTTTCAAGCGATTTTGTCTCATATTTCCAGTGTCACACTTGGATTTCCATGTTGAGGCCAGGTTCATGCATTTCCTATCATATCTTGCATTTTGCATCCCGCATCGCATCCCGCATAACATATCATCTTTGCATTGTGTTGTTTGAGTTTACACGTGGTTGATTGTGCCCTTGTTGCTTGTTTGTCTTGTTTGGGTAGAGCCGGGAGACGAGTTCGCTAACAAGGAGCCTATTGAGTTTGCTTTCGAGGATCCAGTCAACTCTGACAACTGTGCAGGCAAGATGATCATACCCTCGAAATCACTACTATCTTTGTTATGCTAGTTTGCTCGCTCTTTTGCTATGCCAATGCTACGATGCCTACCATTTGCTTTCAAGCCTCCCAAATTGCCATGTTAAACCTCTAACCCACCATATCCTAGCAAACCGTTGATTGGCTATGTTACCATTTTGCTCAGCCCCTCTTATAGTGTTGCTAGTTGCAGGTGAAGATTAGAGGCCGTTCCTTGTTGGAACATCTATTTACTTGTTGGGATATCATTATATCATCTTGTTATCTTAATGCATCTATATACTTGGTAAAGGGTGGAAGGCTCGGCCTCTCGCCTAGTGTTTTGTTCCACTCTTCCCGCCCTAGTTTCCGTCATATCGGTGTTATGTTCCCGGATTTTGCGTTCCTTACGTGGTTGGGTTATAATGGGAACCCCTTGATATTTCGCCTTGATTAAAGCTTTTCCGGCAATGCCCAACCTTAGTTTTACCATTCGCCACCTAGCCTCTTTTTCCCTTGGGTTACCAGAGCCCAAGGGTCATCTTATTTAAACCCCCCCTGGGCCAGTGCTCCTCTGAGTGTTGGTCCGACCGAGTAGACTGCGGGGCCACCTCGGGGCAACTTGAGGTTTGGTTTTACTCGTAGGATGTCTCATCTGAGTGTGCCCTGAGAAAGAGATATGTGCAGCTCCTATCGAGATTTGTCGGCACATTCGGGCGGTGTTGATGGTCTTGTTTTAACCTGTCGAAGTGTCTTGAATTACCGAGATACCGAGTCTGATCGGAACATCTTGGGAGGAGGTCTATTCCTTTGTTGACCGTGACAGCTTGTCATGGGCTAAGTTGGGACTCCCCTGCAGGGATTGAACTTTCAAAAGCCATGCCCGCGGTTATGGTAAGATGGGAATTTGTTAATGTCCGGTTGTAGATAACTTGAACCTTAATTTAATTAAAATGAATCAACCGAGTGTGTTACTGTGATGGCCTCTTCTCGGCGGAGTCCGGGAAGTGGACACGGTGTTGGAGTAATGTTTGCGCGGGTTGTTCTCTAGTTTCTCGCTCGTGCTTTGCCTCCTCTTCTCGCTCTCTTTTGTGAATAAGTTAGCCACCTTTCTAGTCGCTTGCTGCAGCTCCACCTATATTTGTACCTTGTCTTACCTATAAGCTTAAATAGTCTTGATCGCGAGGGTGCGAGATTGCTGAGTCCCCGTGGCTCACAGATTACTATTACACCAGATGCAGGGCCTGATGATTCCGCTCCAGGAGACGCGTATGAGCTCAAGTGGGAGTTCGACGAAGACTCTCAACGTTACTATGTTTCCTTTCCCGATGATCAGTAGTGGTGCCCAGTTGGGGGTGATTGGGACCGTGTCGCATGTTGGGTTCTCTTTTATTTTGGCATCATAGTCGGGCCATGAGTGTTTGGATGATGTAATGTTATTTATGTACTTGATTGACGTGGTGAGTTTAAGCCAACTATGTTATCTCCCCTTTATTATTATTTATATTACATGGGATGTTGTGAAGATTGCCTAACTTGCGACATATGCCTTCAATGCGATTATGCCTCTAAGTCGTGCCATGACACATGGGAGCTATAGTCGCATCAAGGGTGTTATAAGTTGGTAATCAAAGCCTTCCCCGACCTTAGGAGCCCCATTGCTTGATCGTTTTTAGCGGCCGAGTTGTGTCTAGAAAAATGTTTTGAGTCTTTTAGGAATTATATATCGGAGAGTTTAGGATTCATTTTACTTCCCAGTCTCCTCATCGCTTTGGTAGGGCATCCTGACGTAGAGTTTTGACTCTTCTCTTCTCAAATTTCACTAAAAAAATTTAGGATAACGCGGGTATCTTGGAATCATTCCGACGGTTTTATGATGAGAACATTGACTTGGTGCCTCCTGTCAGGGGTTTAGTGGAAGTGTCCCGGGGAGTTGAGCTCTGAGGTGTTGTCATCATAATTTTATCGCTGCAGTTCTGGAACACCTGAGTTTAGTACGCCGACATCGAAAATCTTTTTTATGCAGTTTGTTGGTGAGATAACCTCGACGCCACCCAGTACTGGGGCGGGAATTCGGGAGTATCGCCATAACTTGTATAACGGATGCTTTTCGAAGGTTGAGGTAGATGGTTTCCGAAGTTTTCTTGGTTATGTGTTGAAGGATGGATACAGTTGGATGTAGGATTTGCTAGATTTGGGTGAGATATTATGCTTCCCCTGTATCCCCAACACCTGATTGCATAACCGGAAAGGTTCGGGAGTTTCATAGGTGGCAATTCTAGTAGCTCTAGTTCTTCTTCCACGGATATTGGTTTGAGATTGCGATTTCTTACCGGTTATTCGTTCTTGATCTGTACCTTGTTGATTTATTTCTCTAACTTAATTCTACGTGGCTTCTCAATTTATGGATATGTGACCATTTCAAGAGGAATGCATTCGTTCATTTTGTTCGAATGTGAAGACTATATGTTGCAATTTTCATTCCGTTGGATTCAGCTTCAATATTTGTCTGTCTATGTGCTAATGGTGGTCAACCTCTTCAGGATGGCTCCTCCAATGCGCACGACTCCGAATCCTGATCCGCCACCACCTCCACCTCCTCCTGAGGCATGGCAAGCTGTGATGGCCGCAACCAATGCAAACACACAGTTGATCATGCAAATTCTTCAAGAGCGTAATCAAGGCAACCAAGGGAATCAAGGCAGCAATCAGAATCACTTTGCTTCACTCAACCAGTTCCTTGCTAACGGGCCAAAGAATTTCAGCAATTGTGTTGAGGCAACCGATGCTGATGATTGGCTAGTGGATCTGTGCAAGCATTTCGAGTGTAGTAACGTCAGGCCTGAGGACTTTGTTAAGTTCGCTTCCTTCCAACTCAAAGATCAAGCTGCAGAATGGTTCCAGCAGTACAAGGACTCCAGAGGTGGACGTGTTATCACTTGGGATGATTTCTGTCAAGACTTCCGAGCTCATCATATTCCTCAGAGCGTGGTTGAAAGTAAGCGTGAGGAATTCCGCAATCTGAAGCAAGGCTCTTTGTCTGTCTATGACTACAACAAGTTGTTTCAGAAGCTTGCCCGCTTTGCCAAGCAGGAAGTCCCTGATAAGAAGAGCATGATATACCAGTTCAGGGGTGGTCTCAGAGAATAAATTCAGCTAGCTCTTGTTCTCTTTGAGCCATTGAGATACGATGAGTTCTACAACATGGCACTGAAACAAGAGGCTGCTCAGTTGAGGTGTGATGCTTCCAAGAAGCGAGTCAGAGATGTTACTCCTTCTTCCTCTACTCAAGTGGCCAAGCAGCAGAAGTATTGGCTTCCTCCTCCTCCGTTCCGTCAGCCGTATCAGCAGAAGAGCAAAGGTGGCAGTGGTTCTTCCCACCCACCCAACCCTGGCTTTCAGAACAAGACTTCGTCTCAAGCTCCAAGATCGAGTGCTCCATATCACCGTCCGCTTTCAGAGGTCACGTGCTACAAGTGCCAATAGAAGGGTCACTATGCCAACAAGTGTTTCAACCAGAGGCGTCTTCCTCCTCCTCCTGTCAGATCGGCAAGTACAGCTGTGGTCAAGCATAACCCCAAGTATGCCAAGGTCAATTTGATGCATGCAACTCAGGCAGAGGACTCGTCAGATGTCATCATGGGTAACCTTCCTGTTAACGATGTTCCTGCAAAAGTTCTTTTTGACACTGGTGCATTGCATTCCTTTTTGTCATGCCCTTTTGCATCGAAGCACAATGTTGATACTGAGATTGTGCCCAAAGTCATGCAAGTTGTTTCTCCCGGTAAGCTTTTGACTTCTAGTTTGGTTGCTCCCGATATCTCTATCACATTGGGTGATTACAAGTTTCTCTCTTCTCCGGTGGTTCTTGGTAACTCGGATATTGATCTTATTCTCGGGATGGATTGGCTTTCTAAGCACAAGGCTCATCTTGATTGTGCTGCCAGGCAGATTCAATTGACTCATTTGTCTGAGGATGTAATTGTCTTTGCCGCTCGGGATAATACCATCCGTTTGTTTTCTCTCAATGAGAAGGGTGAACTCGATGCTATCTCCTAGATTCCAGTCGTTTGCGAATATCAAGACGTCTTTCCAGAAGAGCTTCCAGGAATGCCTCCGCACCGGCCAGTTGAATTCGTTATTGATCTTGAGCCTGGCACGGAACCTGTATGCAAGCGTCCTTACAAGCTCGAACCTGAAGAGTTGAAGGAGCTGAAGAAGCAACTTGATATTCAAGAGAAAATGGGTCTCACCCGGCCTAGTTCTTCTCCGTGGGGTTGTGGTGTTCTTTTTGTGAAGAAGAAGGATGGAACGGACCGACTTTGTGTTGATTACCGTCCAGTGAACAAGAAGACCATCAAGAACAAATACCCATTTCCCAACATCAATGAGCTGTTCGAACAACTCAAAGGTGCCCAAGTATTCTCCAAGCTGGATCTCCGCATGGGTTATCATCAGATTCGTATCTGTGAGCAAGATATTCCAAAGACGGCTTTCAGGACAAGCTTTGGTTCATATGAATACACGGTCATGTCTTTTGGCCTCGTCAACGCTCCTCCGACGTTCTCTCGCATGATGAACTTCATCTTCAACGCCTACACCAATGACTTCGTTTTGGTCTATCTCGACGACATTCTGGTTTTCTCGAAGAATAAGGAAGATCATGCCAAGCATTTGCGTTTGGTTCTTGATAAGCTCAGAGAACATCAGTTCTATGCCAAGTTCTCCAAGTGTGAATTTTGGCTTGACGAGGTTCTTTATCTTGGTCATATCATCTCTGCCAAGGGCATTGCCGTGAATCCTCAGAAGGTGTCTGCAATTGTGAATTGGGAACCTCCTCAGAACTTGAAGCAACTCCGTAGCTTCCTCGGTCTCGCAAGCTATTGCCGAAGATTCGTTGAAAACTTTTCCAAGATCGTGAAGCCTCTCTCTAATCTTCTCCAGAAGCACGTCAACTATGTTTGGTCTCGGGAGTGTGACATTGCTTTCAACACTTTGAAAGAGAAATTGATCACTGCTCCAGTTCTGACTCCGCCTGATGAATCCAAACCGTACGAGGTCTTTTGTGATGCCTCTCTCCAAGGTCTTGGCGCAGTATTGATGCAAGAGAACAAAGTTGTTGCTTATACATCTCGCCAGTTGAAGCCTAATGAGAAGAACTACCGCACTCATGATCTCGAGTTAGCGGCAGTTGTGCATGCTCTTTTGACTTGGAGACATCTTCTATTGGGAAGAAAAGTGGACATTTTCACTGATCACAAGAGTCTCAAGTACATCTTCACTCAGCCTAATCTCAACCTCAGGCAAACTCGATGGGTCGAAATGATTCAAGAGTATAATCCGAGTATTGAGTATACTCCAGGCAAGGCTAATGTGATTGCTGACGCATTGAGCAGGAAAGCTTACTGCAACAGTCTGATTTTCAAGCCTTATCAACCCGAGCTTTGTGAAGCTTTCCGCAAACTTAATCTACAAGTTGTTCCTCAAGGTTTCCTCGCCAACCTTCAAGTCTCTCCTACCTTGGAAGACCAGATTCGCCAAGCCCAGCTTCTTGATGCTATGGTGAAAAAGGTGAAGATTGGGATTGCCAAGAGTCAGTCCAAGTACAAGTGCTACCGCCTTGATGACAAGGACACTCTCTTCTTCGAGGATCGTATTGTTGTACCCAAAGGTGACCTCCGTAAAGTGATCATGAACGAGGCTCACAATTCTCTCCTCTCCATCCACCTTGGGAGCACGAAGATGTATCATGACCTCAAGCAGGCTTATTGGTGGACGCAAATGAGGCGCGAGATTGCTCAATTCGTGAATGAATGTGATGTCTGCAGAAGAGTGAAGGCAGAACACGAAAGGCCAGCTGGTCTCCTCCAACCTCTTGCCATTCCAGAATGGAAGTTTGACCACATTGAAATGGACTTCGTGACTGGGTTTCCAAAGTCCAAGCGTGGCAATGATGATATATTCGTTGTCATCGACAAACTCACTAAAGTGGCTCACTTTCTGCCTATCAAAGAGTCGATCACTGCAGCTCAATTGGCGGAACTCTATACCTATCGTGTTGTGTCTCTGCATGGTATTCCACAAGTGATCTCTTTAGACCGTGGCAGCATCTTTACATCCAAGTTTTGGGATTCTTTTCAGAAGGCCATGGGCACCAACATCCGCTTCAGCACAACTTTCCATCCTCAAACTAGCGGTCAAGTCGAGCGTGTCAACCAGATTCTTGAAGATATGCTCAGGGCTTGTGTGATCTCCTTCGGCATGAAGTGGGAGGATTGTCTTCCTTATGCTGAATTCTCCTATAACAACAGTTTTCAAGCAAGTTCGGGCAAGGCCCCTTTTGAAATTCTGTATGGCAGGAAGTGCCGTACCCCTCTCAACTGGTCTGAAACCGGTGAAAGTCAGATTTTGGGTAATGACTTAATCACAGAGGCAGAAGAAATGTGAAAAGTCATTCGTGATAACCTCAAAGCAGCCCAATCCCGTCAGAAGCGCTACTATGATAGTAAGCACCGTGATTTGGCTTTCGAGATCGGAGATCATGTTTACCTCCGCGTCTCTCCTATGAAAGGTACTCGTCGCTTCGGTATCAAAGGGAAGCTTGCCCCTAGATACGTGGGACCTTTTAAGATTGTCAGCAACAGAGGCGACCTCGCCTATCAACTCGAGCTTCCTTCAAACTTTGCAAATGTTCATGACGTGTTCCATGTCTCTTAGCTTCGAAAGTGCTTCAAGACTCCTGACCGCACCGTCAACTTTGAAGACATTGAGCTCCAAGAAGAACTCTCGTATCGTGAGCACCCAGTTGCTATTCTTGAAGAGACTGAACGCAAGACTCGCACCAAGTCAATAAAATTTCTCAAAGTCAAGTGGTCACACCATTCCGACCGTGAAGCTACCTGGGAACGCGAGGATCACCTCCATTCTGAGTACCCAGCGTTCTTTCAGTCCTAGATCTCGGGACGAGATCCTTTCGTAGTGGTGGAGTGTTGTAACACCCCAGGTGTAACTTTCCCAATTTGTACTCCAACTCTTAACATTTCTGGCGTTAAGTTAATTTATTATCTCGGGTTCGGGTCTTTGTCTCCGTGTGTTGTTATCGCTGTAATGCATCTCATATCATGTCATCATGTCCATTGCATTGCATACGTGTTCATCTCATGCATTCGAGCTTTTTCCCCGTTGTCCGTTTTGCATTCCGGCGCTTCGTTCTCCTCCGGTGGTCATTTCTAGCTTTCTTTTGTGTGTGGAGATTAAACATTTCCGGATTGGACCGAGACTTGCCAAGCGGCCTTGGTTTACTACCGGTAGACCGCCTGTCAAGTTTCGTATCATTTGGACTTCGTTTGATACTCCTACGGTTAACCGAGGGACCGAAATGGCCTCATGTGTGTTGCAGGCCAACACCCCTCCAATTTGGCCCAAAAACCCACCTAACTCTGTTCCATCATCTAGATCGTTCGATCACGATCGCGTGGCCGAAAACCGCACCTCATTTGGACTGTCCTAGCTCCTCCTATGCCTATAAATAGGCCCCCCTCGAAATATCCCGGATCCCCTCCTCTTCTAACCCTAAAAATCCCCTCGCGCGCACCGGACATGTCCGCCGCACCGGACATATTGCCCGCCACAGCCCGTGGCCACTAGCACGCTGCCACGTGGCGGCTCCCGCCCGCGCCGCCGCCGAGGCCCGCCGGCCCGAAGCCGGCCCCCTCCCTGCTCCAACCGGGCCGCGCTCGCGCCCGCTAGAGCCGCCGCCTCCCTCGGCGCCGGTGCCCGACGCCGCCACGTCCTTCCGCCGCTCCGCTGCGTGCTGCTCGTCCGCCGGCCGGCCGGAGCCGCACCGCGCCGCCTCGCTGTCTTCCGCCCCGGGAGCCGCGCCAAGGCCCGGCCGCCGCCGTCCTCGACTCTCCTCGCTGGCAAGCCTCCGCCCGGCCTCCTCTTCTCCTCCGGCGAACAGGGCCCGGCATCGAACCTCGGGAGGCGCGCCCAGATCTGATTCGGTTGCTACAGTAACCCTAATTTTTTTGCGAGCTTGATTTTCTCTAAGTCCCAGAAATTCTGATCCAAGTGCTCATGTTCACCGCTCCGTAACTTTGCATCTGTAGCTCCGATTCATGCATATAGCATATCAAAATGTTCATCTCAGAGAGTACATCATTTCATTCCATTGCATCATTTTCATTTGAGTTCATCTTGATACCCGAAATGCTTTTAGAAGAGGGCTACTTGAGTTAATTGTCAGATCTGCTACTCCGTTTAGCACTTTTGTCATTTTTGCCATGATTAATGTGTGCATGAAATGCCCTGATGCTCTACATGTGTTTTGTTAAGGGTTTTGTCATCTTTCCCGAGGTGCAACCCATGTATTTTTGTGATGTGTGTGGTGACTTGTGCAAGCTTGCAAAGTGGTGCACTTGCTAATTCTGTTTTCAGGGACTTAGAAATTCCACTAAGTCCTTGATCTGTTTATCTCATGTTGCCATATGTTCATGTTGTTTCCTAGTGATTCGTGCCTCTTTTGAGGATGATCAGTAAGGATGTTTTGTTGACCTTGTAGTTCTCTATCCATCCATATCTTTGTTTGCAATTATGGAGCACCCTAGCCTGAGTCAATCGAGCTCTACTTTTGCTACTTTGTGAATCTGGGCAGATTGTCAACTTGTTTGCAATTTTGCCGATGATGTTGTAGTTGATCCGTGCATTTTGTACCTTCTTGATGGGTGTGTGCTTGTCTTGCCATGACTTGCACCATAGTGAGTGCATCGAGCTCGTAAACATGCCTACTAGAGTTATATTTCAGCATGTGTCAGATTTTCACTGTCTGAAAACTGATTATGTTTTTGCTATGTTCACATGCTTGCAATTGTATTTTCTGATCCCTTTTGGCTCAAGGTCACTAAGGGACTTTTGTTAAGCTCTTTGAGTAGCTCCATGAGATGTTTTACTTTGCCATGTTCGGGTCTTGTAGCATGTAGTTTTGTTGCTTCGAAGAGGGCTAGTTGATCTGAAATTCCAGACAAGTGTTAATTTCACTAAGTCTGAGATTTGTTTGTCATATGCATTTTTGCCATGCTTG
The DNA here is from genome assembly GCF_018294505.1 of Triticum aestivum. Classification (NCBI taxonomy): domain Eukaryota; kingdom Viridiplantae; phylum Streptophyta; class Magnoliopsida; order Poales; family Poaceae; genus Triticum; species Triticum aestivum. The sequence goes on along the minus strand of NC_057809.1, from coordinate 530,351,492 downwards.
TTTGAACCGGTTAATGGATGATTTGGCCGTAGCTCAGTGCTAGACTTTTGTTAAGCATCTTGAATGCATCCCTTCCATGTATTTTGTTGTCATATTTGGTTGTTGTAGCATGTTCATCTCATTGCATTTAGATACCTACTTGCTGTAAATCGCAGACCGGTGCCATATTTGAATCGCTTGCCATTTCCAAACCGTAACTCCGATTCCGGCGTTCTTTATATCGTTTTCAAGCGATTTCGTCTCATATTTCGAGTGGCACACTTGGATTTCCACGTTGAGGACATGTTCATGCATTTCCTGTCATATCTTGCATTTTGCATCCCGCATCGCATCCCGCATAGCATATCATCTTTGCATTGTGTTGTTTGAGTTTGCACGTGGTTGATTGTGCCCTTGTTGCTTGTTTGTATTGTTTAGGTAGAGCCGGGAGACGAGTTCGCTAATGAGGTGCCCGTTGAGTTTGCTTTCGAGGATCCAGTCAACTCTCACAACTGTGCAGGCAAGATGATCATACCCTCGAAATCACTACTATCTTTGTTATGCTAGTTTGCTCGCTCTTTTGCTATGCCAATGCTACGATGCCTACCATTTGCTTTCAAGCCTCCCAAATTCCATGTTAAACCACTAACCAACCATATCCTAGCAAACCATTGATTGGCTATGTTACCATTTTGCTCAGCCCCTCTTATAGCGTTGCTAGTTGCAGGAGAAGATTGGAGGCCGTTCCTTGTTGGAACATCTATTTACTTCTTGGGATATCATTATATTATCTTGTTATCTTAATTCATCTATATACTTGGTAAAGGGTGGAAGGCTCGGCCTCTCGCCTAGTGTTTTGTTCCACTCTTCCCGCCCTAGTTTCCGTCATATCGGTGTTATGTTCACGGATTTTGCGTTCCTTACGCGGTTGGGTTATAATGGGAACCCCTTGATATTTCGCCTTGATTAAAGCTTTTCCAGCAATGCCCAACCTTGGTTTTACCATTCGCCACCTAGCCTCTTTTTCCCTTGGGTTACCGGAGCACAAGGGTCATCTTATTTAAACCCCCCTGGGCCAGTGCTCCTCTGAGTGTTGGTCCGACCGGGTAGACTGCGGGGCCACCTCGGGGCAACTTGAGGGTTGGTTTTACTCATAGGATGTCTCATCTGAGTGTGCCCTGAGAAAGAGATATGTGCAGCTCCTATCGGGATTTGTCGGCATATTTGGGCGGTGTTGCTGGTCTTGTTTTAACCTGTCGAAGTGTCTTGAATTACCGAGATACCGAGTTTGATCGGAACGTCTTGGGAGGAGGTCTATTCCTTCATTGACCATGAGAGCTTGTCATGGGCTAAGTTGGGACTCCCCTGGAGGGATTGAACTTTCGAAAGCCGTGCCCGCGGTTATGGGCAGATGGGAATTTGTTAATGTCCGGTTGTAGATAACTTGAACCTTAATTTAATTAAAATGAATCAACCGAGTGTGTTACCGTGATGGCCTCTTCTCAGCGGAGTCCGGGAAGTGGACACGGTGTTGGAGTAATGTTTGCGCGGGTTTCTCTCTAGTTTCTCGCTCGTGCTTTGCCTCCTCTTCCCACTCTCTTTTGCGAATAAGTTAGCCACCATACTTGCTAGTCGCTTGCTGCAGCTCCACCTATATTTGTACCTTGCCTTACCTATAAGCTTAAATAGTCTTGATCGCGAGGGTGCGAGATTGCTGAGTCCCTGTGGCTCACAGATTACTATTACATCAGATGTAGGGCCTGATGATTCCGCTCCAGGAGACGCGTATGAGCTCAAGTGGGAGTTTGACGAAGACTCTCAACGTTACTATGTTTCCTTTCCCGATGATCAGTAGTGGTTCCCAGTTGGGGGTGATTGGGACCGTGTCGCATGTTGGGTTCTCTTTTATTTTGGTGCCGTAGTCGGGCCATGAGTGTTTGGATGATGTAATGTTATTTATGTACTTGATTGACGTGGCGAGTGTAAGCCAACTATGTTATCTCCCCTTTATTATTATTTATATTACATGGGATGTTGTGAAGATTGCCTAACTTGCGACATATGCCTTCAATGCGATTATGCCTCTAAGTCGTGCCTCGACACGTGGGAGCTATAGTCGCATCGAGGGTGTTATAAAACTAAGGGAGAAAAGCTCAATTGTTGAGCATTTGCTCAGATTGTGTGAGTACTACAATCGCTTGAATCGAGTGGGAGTTAATCTTCCAGATGAGATAGTGATGGTTCTCCATAGTCATTGCCACCAAGCTATTAGAGCTTCGTGATGAACTATAACATATCAGGGATAGACATGATGATCCTTGAGCAACTCGCGATGTTTGACACCACGAAAGTAGAAATCAAGTAGGAGCATCAATTGTTGATGGTTAAACCACTAGTTTTAAGAAGGTCAAGGGAAAGAAGGGATACTTCATGAAACGGCAAATCGGTTGCTACTCTAGTAAAGAAACCCAAGGTTGAACCCAAACCCGAGACTAAGTGCTTCTGTAATGAGGGGAACGGTCACTGAAGCAGAGCTACCCTAGATACTTGGTAGATGAGAAGGCTGGCATGGTCGACAGAAGTATTTTGAATATATGTTATATTATTGTGTACTTTACTAGTACTCCTAGTAGCACTAGGGTAATAAATACCGGTTTGGTTGCTAAGTGTTAGTAACTCAAAATAAAAGTCTGCGGAGACTAGCTAAAGGTGATATGATGATATGTGTTGGAAGTGTTTCCAAGGTTGATGTGATCAAACATCGCACGCTCCCTCTACCATCGGGATTAGTGTTAAACCTAAATAATTGTTATTTGGTGTTTGCGTTGAGCATAGACATGATTGGATTATGTTTGTCACAATACGATTATTCATTTAAGGAGAATAATGGTTACTCTGTTTATTTGAATAATACCTTCAATGGTCTTGCACCTAAAATGAATGGTTTATTGAATCTCGATCATAGTGATACACATGTTCATGCCAAAAGATATAAGATAGTAACGATAGTACCACATACTTGTGGCACTTCCATTTGAGTCATGTTGGTATAAAACGCATGAAGAATCTCCATGTTGATGGATCTTTGGGCTCACTCGTTTTTGAAAAGATTGAGACATGCGAACCATGTCTATTGGTAGATATGCATGAAGAAACTCCATACAAATGGATCGTTTGGACTCACTTGATTTTGAATCACTTGAGACATGCAAATCATACCACATGGGCAAGATGACTGAAAGGCCTTATTTTCAGCAAGATGGAACAAGAAAGCAACTTGTTGAAAGTAATACATTTTGATGTGTGCAGTCCATTGAGTGCCGAGGCACGCAGTGGATATCGTTATGTTCTTACTTCACAGATGATTTGAGTAGATGCTGAGTATATTTACTTGATGAAACACAAGTCTGAATTATTGAAAGGTTTAAGTAATTTCAGAGTGAAGTTGAAGATCGTCGTGACAAGAGGATACAATGTCTATGATATGATCATAGAGATGAATATATGAGTTACGAGTTTGGCACACAATTAAGACATTGTGGAAATTGTTTCACAACTAATACCGCCTGGAACACCATAGTGTGATGGTGTGTCCAAACATCATAACTTCACCCTATTGGATATGGTGCATACCATGATGTCTCTTATCGAATTACCACTATCGTTTATGGGTTAGGCATTAGAGACAACCGCATTCACTTTAAATAGGGCACCACACAATTCCATTGAGACGACACCGTATGAACTATGGTTAAGAAAAACCTAAGTTGTCGTTTCTTAAAAGTTTGGGGCTGCGACTCTTATGTGAAAAAGTTTCACGCTGATAAGGTCGAACCCAAAGCGGAAAATGCATCTTTATAGAATACCCAAAACAGTTGGGTATACCTCCTATTTTAGATCCGGAAGCAAAAGTGATTGTTTCTAGAAACGGGTCCTTTATCGAGGAAAAGTTTCTCTCGAAAGTATTGAGTGGGAGGATGATGGAGACTTGATGAGGTTATTGAACCGTCACTTCAACTAGTGTGTAGCAGGGCACAGGAAGTTGTTCCTGTGGCACCTACACCAATTGAAGTGGAAGCTTATGATAGTTATCATGAAACTTCGGATCAAGTCACTACCAAACCTCATAGGTCGACAAGGATGTGTACTACTTTAGAGTGGTACATAATCCTGTCTTGGAAGTCATGTTGCTAGATAACAATGAACCTACGAGCTATGCTGGGCCCGGATTCCAACGAATAGCTCGAGGCCATAAAATCCAAGAGAGGATCCATGTATAAAAACAAAGTATAGACTTTGGAAGAACTACTTGATGGTTGTAAGGCTGTTGGGTGCAGATGAATTTTAAAAGGAAGACGGACAATGATGGTAAGTGTCACCATTAAGAAAGCTCGACTTGTCATTAAGATATTTTCCGACAAGTTCAAGGAGTTGACTACGATGAGACTTTCTCACTCGTAGTGATGCTAAGAGTCTGGTGGAATTATGTTAGCAGTTACTGCATTATTTATGAAATCTTGTAGATGGGATGTCAAAACATTGTTTCCTCGACGATTTTCTGGAGGAAAGGTTGTATGTGATACAACCAGAAGGTTTTGTCAATCCGGAAAGATGCTAACAAGTATGCAAAGCTCCAGCAATCCTTCTAAGGACTAGAGTAAGCATCTCGGAGTTGGAATGTACGCTTTGATGAGATGATCAAAGATTTTGGGTTTATACAAAGTTTATGAGAAACTTGTATTTCCAAAGAAGTTAGTGGGAGCACTATAGAATTTTTGATAGGTATATGTTGTTAACATATTGTTGATCAGAAATGATGTAGAATTTCTGGAAAGCATACAGGGTTATTTGAAAAGTGCCTTTCAATGGAAAACGTAGATTAAGCTACTTGAACATTGAGCATCAAGATCTATAAGGATAGATAAAAAACGCTTAATAGTACTTTCAAATCAATACATACCGTGACAAGATTTTGAAGGAGTTCAAAATAGATCAGCAAAGAAGGAGTTCTTGGCTGTGTTACAAGGTGTGAGTATTGAGTAAGACTCAAGACCTAGCCACGGCAGAAGAGAGAGAAAGGACGAAGGTCGTGCCCTATGCTTTAGATGTAGGCTCTACAGTATGCTATGATGTGTACCACACCTCAAGTGTGCCTTGCCATGAGTCAGTCAAGGGGTACAAGAGTGATCCAGGAATGGATCAGATGACAGCGGTCGAACTTATCCTTAGTCACTAGTGGACTAAGGAATTTTCCCGATTATGGAGGTGGTAAAAGAGTTCGTCGTAAAGGGTTACGTCGAAGCAAACTTTGACACTAATCCTGATGACTCTGAGTAGTAAACCAGATTCGTATAGTAGAGCAGTTATTTGGAATAGCTCCATGTAGCGCGTGGTAGCTGCATCTACAAGATGACATAGAGATTAGTAAAGCACGCATGGATCTGAAAGGCTCAGACCCATTGACTAATAAACCTCTCTCACAAGCTAGATATGAACAAACCCCATGGGTGTTGGATTCATTACAATCACATAGTGATGTGAACTAGATTATTGACTCTAGTGCAAGTGGGAGACTATTGGAAATATGCCCTAGAGGCAATAATAAAATGGTTATTATTGTATTTCCTTGTTCATGATAATTGTCTATTGTTCATGCTATAATTGTATTAACTGGAAACCGTAATACATGTGTGAATACATAGACCACGACATGTCCCTAGTAAGCCTCTAGTTGACTAGCTCGTTGATCAATAGATGGTTATGGTTTCCTGACGATGGACATTGGATGTCATTGATAACGGGATCACATCATTAGGAGAATGATATGATGGACAAGACCCAATCCTAAGCATAGCACAAGATCGTGTAGTTCGTTTACTAAGAGCTTTTCTAATGTCAAGTATCATTTCCTTAGACCATGAGATTGTGCAACTCCCGGATACCGTAGGAATGCTTTGGGTGTACCAAACATCACAAAAGTAACTGGGTGGCTATAAAGGTGCACTACAGGTATCTCTGAAAGTGTCTGTTGGGTTGGCACGAATTGAGACTAGGATTTGTCACTCTGTATGACGGAGATGTATCTCTGGGCCCACCCAGTAATGCATCATCATAATGAGCTCAATGTGACTAAGGAGTTATCCACGAGATCATGCGTTACGAAACGAGTAAAGTGACTTGCTGGTAACGAGATTGAACGAGGTATTGTGATACCGACGATCGAATCTCGGGCAAGTAACATACCGATTGACAAAGGGAATTGGATAAGGGATTGATTGAATCCCCGACAACGTGGTTCATCCGATGAGATCATCGTGGAACATGTGGGAGCCAATATGGGTATCCAGATCCTGCTATTGGTTATTAGCCGGAGAGATGTCTCGGTCATGTCTGCATGGTTCCTGAACCCGTAGGGTCTACACACATAATGTTCGGTGACGGTAGAGTTGTTATGGGAAATAGTATGTGGTTATTGAAGGTCGTTCGGAGTCCCGGATGAGATCCTGGACGTGACGAGGAGTTCTGGAATGGTCTGGAGGTGAAGATCAATATATTGGACGAAGGGTATTGGAGTCCGGAATTGTTCCGGGGGTACCGGGTGACGACCAGCGTGTCTGAAAGGGGTTTCGGAGGCCCCGACAAGTGTTGGGGGGCCTTATGGGCCAAGGGGAAGGGGCACACCAGCCCAGTAAGGGGATGTGCGCCCCTCCCACCCCATCTCACATAACCAGGAGAGGTGGGGGCGCCTCCCCTAGGGCAGCCTCCCCTCCTGGCTTGGGGGGCAAGTCTCCTAGGGGTGGGGGCACCCAAAACCCATCTAGGATTACCTCCCTGGCCGCCGCCCCTCCCCTAGATGATATCTGAAGGGGCTGGCCCCCTCTCCCCTTCTCCTATAAATAGTGGGGGTGGGAGGGCTGCCAGAGAGAGCAAGACACATCCCCTGGCGTAGCCCTTCCCCTCTCCTACACCTCCTCCTCCTCCGTAGCGCTTGGTGAAGCCCTGCCGGAGAACCACGAGCTCCATCACCACCACACCGTCGTGCTATCAGGGTTATGCCTCAACTTCCCCTCTCCCCTTGCTGGATCAAGAAGGAGGAGACGTCCCCGGGCTGTACGTGTGTTGAACGCGTAGGCGTCGTTGTTCGGCGCTTAGACCGGAATCGACCGCGATCTAAATCGCTGCGTGTACGACTCCACCAACCGCGTTCTTGTAACGCTTCCGCTTAGCGATCTTCAAGGGTATGAAGATGCACTCCCTCTCTCTTGTTGCTAGTATCTCCTAGATTGATCTTGGTGACACGTAGGAAAATTTTGAATTATTGCTACGTTCCCCAACAGGAACATTGCATCCCGATTTACACTTAATCTATGTGGATGACGTTTGTGGATTATTTAAGCTTGCAGGTATGCCCGATGATGTTATCAAGTAGAAGGTCTTCCCTTTATCTTTGAAGGGACATGCATTGACATGGTATAGGCTATGTGATGATATGGGATCATGGGACTACAAGTGATTGAAATTGGAATTTCATCAGAAGGTTTATCCTATGCATCTTGTTCATCGTGATCGTAATTATATATAATTTTCTTGGCCTCGCGAAGGATAAAGCATCGCTCAAGCTTGGGGGAGGCTTAAGTCAATGTTATATTCATGCCCCAATCATGAGCTCTGAAGAGAAATTATTATTCAAAAAATTTATGCTCGGCTTTCTCTCAATAATCGTTCTATGCTTGATACTTCTTATATTGGATCTTTTATGATGAAGACTATTGAATTCAAATGGGATTTATTGGAAAGAATTAATCGCAACTCTGAAGATTGGGACCTCAATGAAGGTAAGGAGTTAGGTATAACACCTAAGTTTGATTGTGTTAAATCTTTTATGGATACCGATTCTTTTCGTGAATTTAGCACTAAATATGGACTTAACTCTGCGATAGTAGCTTCTTTCTATGAATCCTTCGCTACTCATGTTGATCTCCCTAAGGAGAAGTGGTTTAAATATAATCCTCCCATTGAAGTAAAAGCAGTTGCACCTATTAAAGTTGAAGAAAATACTATAACATATGATGATCCTGTTGTTACTGTTGCTTATATTGAGAAACCACCTTTCCCTGTTAGAATAAAGAATCATGCTAAAGCTTCAACTGTAGTTAACAAAAGTAATATTAAGACACCTAAACCCCCTGAGAAAATTAAAGTTGAACCTAGTATTGATATGGTAAAAGATCTCTTGGCCGATAATATTGATGGGCATGTTATTTACTTCTGCAATGAAGCTGCTAGGATTACTAGACCTGATGCTAAAAATAAACATAGACCTATTGTAGGCATGCCTGTTATTTCTGTTAAAATAGGAGATCATTTCTATCATGGCTTATGTGATATGGGTGCTAGTGCAAGGGCAATACCTCATTCCTTATACAATGAAATTATGCATGATATTGTACCTACCGAGATGTAATTGACGTTACAATTAAGCTTGCTAATAGAGATACTATTTCACTAGTTGGGATTGTTAGAGATGTTGAAGTCTTGTGTGGGAAAGTTAAATACACTGCTGATTTGTTGTTCTTGGTTCCCCACAAGATGACTTTTGTCCTATTATATATGGTAGACCCTTCTTGAATACTGTTAATGCTAAGATAGACTTCAATAAGGATATTGTTTCTGTTGGTTTATGGGATATGTCTCATGAGTTTAATTTTGCTAAATTTCTATTGGAGGGGGAAATCATCACCATCGTCATCACCAACGATCCTCTCATCGGGAGGGGGTCAATCTCCATCAATATCTTCACCAACACCATCTCCTATCAAACCCTAGTTCATCTCTTGTATCCAATCTTTGTATCCAAACCTCAGATTGGTACGTGTGGGTTGCTAGTAGTGTTGATTACTCCTTGTAGTTGATGCTAGTTGGTTTACTTGGTGGAAGACTATATGTTCAGATCCATTATGCATATTAATACCCCTCTGATTATGAACATGAATATGCTTTGTGAGTAGTTACATTTGTTCCTCAGGACATGGGAGAAGTCTTGCTATAAGTAGTCATGTGAATTTGGTATTCGTTCAATATTTTGATGAGATGCATGTTGTCATCCCTCTAGTGGTGTCATGTGAACGTCGACAACATGACACTTCACCATTGTTTGGGCCTAGAGGGAGTCATTGGGATGTAATAAGTAGATGATGGGTTGCTAGAGTGACAGAATCTTAAACCCTAGTTTATGCGTTGCTTCGTAAGGGGCTGATTTGGATTCATATGTTTCATGCTATGCTTAGGTTTACCTTAATACTCCTATTGTAGTTACAGATGCTTGCAATGGGGGTTAATCATAAGTGGGATGCTTGTCCAAGTAAGGACAACACCCAAGCACCGCTCCACCCACATATCAGATTATCAAAGTACCGAACGTGAATCTTATGAATGTGAAGAAAACTAGCTTGATGATAATTCCCATGTGTCCTCGGAAGCGCTTTCCTTCATATAAGAGTTTGTCCAGGCTTCTCATTTGCTACAAAAAGCATTGGGCCATCTTGCTGCACCTTATTTAATTTTATTACTTGCTACAAGTTACAAATTACCTTATCACAAAACTATCTGTTACCGATAATTTCAGTGCTTGCAGAGAATACCTTACTGAAAACTGCTTATCATTTCCTTCTGCTCCTCGTTCGGTTTGACATTTTACTTATCGAAAAGCTATGATAGATCCCCTACACTTGTGGGTCATCAGTCCGCCTACTCTCCCGTGCCAAAATACCAACTCTGTAGCAGCTGTTAATGTAATGTTGCTAGTAAAATGAAGCAATGGCACCATTAAAGTAATGTCGTATTTAACGGTTGTCATAGTTAATCCTAATGCCCACACTAATATCTAGCAATGTTGTTGCTTTAGAAATTGCTATTGTCCTTGTAGGATTGCCATTCTGATAAGGAACATGATTCTTTTCATTTGATGTACTGTGTTTCATCACTTGTTAGTCACCCTCCTTTCCACCTTTTTTGTGCAAACAGAGATATACGTTTCATGCTTGATCTTAGTTGAACTGCACAAATGATATCCAAATTATAGTTGACCATTCTAGGAGCTGCACAACCAACCTTGATGTTGATCAATTTTATTGCAAGTAATGAAGAAGAAGCTCTTTGGGTTTCATTTTCTGATGGGAATTGAACCGGGGTTGGAGCCCTTTTCTTAAAAATAAATGAAGAAGAAGCTGCTAGCTCATGGGACATTGCTTCTTTTTAGGTGAACTGCATCAAAATGTCCCATGAATTGAATCATCCATGTTGGTGACTGGTGTCATCCCTTCTACGATGGCGTTGACTACATATATGGTTCCCATCACACGGTATGTTCCTTTTTGGTCTGACCGTTTACCAAAGATCCTGCATGTTGAGTCTGCTCTTGTGCTACTGTTTTGGCAATGCCATGATAAAGAAGTAATGTTATTATTTTGCACCTTAATCTAGTGGCACTACTAATTTGAGGCAATGTTTTGGCACCGCTAGTGACACTGATTTTTTATATATATCAAAATAGGGGGTTTCCTCCGAGTTCATTAAAGAAACCCAACCATAGAGAACCATTACCCGACAACATCTCAGTGTAAATGTGTAGTTATGCAACTACTACTAGAACGGACTAAGTACTACTAGGAGACAAGTTCACCACATAAGCTAGGCAGGTAGGTGGACGCAGCACCAGCTCGACCAAGTTTGGATTACAACCCAAATGCTACCATAGAAACATCAGGGGGAAGATAGGGACTGAAAGAGCCATCTTTAGCATCCCTGTGTAAGCACCCCCGGCCTCCATCCTTGTGACGCATGGTACCTATGGACTGAGGCAGAACCTTGGCGGAACCAATCTAGGACTCCTCGACGCATGGCACACCTTGCACTCTGCATATATGGCACAAATGTACAGATGGAACAGGCATATATGCAGACTGCGAGGTGTGCCAGGTAAAAATTATCGACACCAACCAGGCTCCATGCACGCATTGGCATCCACCACCACTAGTGTGATGTGCGGCACTCTCTGTGGATGGATCTTTCTCGACAACAAATCCTCTAACCAAATAATAGTAGCTTATATTGGCAGTTTTCTAGGGAGTACTCTTTTCTGAAAGAAGCACCAATCTATTTTTCTTTATTTGTACACAGTGTCACAACTTTGACCAAAAGGTCCAGAGCTATTTTAGGGTGATTGGCATAGTACTCGGACACTGATTGTAAGCATGATTTTCATTAGCTATCACACTGATTGTAAGCATGAGCAGATGAAAGATTAGGTTGGTGTGAAGCTTACCTTAAACCCTACCACCGCCGTTGAAATGAGGCGAGCATCAAGGGAACCATGGAGAATGGCGGGGAAGCCACGTCCCGCCATCCGGCCTCCTCTTGCGATGGGAGAATGAATACTCATGTGGCTCCGGCTGGGTCTTCACCCTCACGAACGGCACACCGTACTCGATCGATCCGTTACCCTCTGGGTGCTCGACCTTCGACCTGTACGCCCACCACCCTCGCCTGAATTTCGCCTTGGCCGAATCTGTCTACTCCATCGCCAAGAGGAGATACTCGATGAACTCGAAGGACCGCGGCATGACTGCCGCCGAGGAGTAGATCGCCGCCCTCATCGTCGTCGTCTCACTCTTCCGCATACATTGCCACATGGCCCTCGACGTACTTGAAAACTCCCACTCATTCTCAAACCATGTAAGGATCTCCTTCAACCTGGCTAACTTTTCCTGGTCACCGCCAGTGATCTATCTGATTCGCTGCTGCATCCTCTTCATAGATGTCCTTCTATGTGGTCCGGTGCTATCCTTGGAAGATGGGAGGAGAGATGGTGGTCTTGCAATAGAGATGAAGGAGAGGCGAGACAGTGGTTTTGGAATGGAGATGATGGAGAGGACAGGGGTGGTTTTGCAATGGAGAAGAGTGAGAGGCGAGACGGTGGTTTTGGAATGGAGATGATGGAGAGGAGAGGAGGTGGTTTTCCAATGGAGAAGAGGGAGAGGTGACGGTGTCCTGGACTAGGGGGTACTCACCACATCGTCTCCCGACCAGGTGGATCGGGCCGAGGACCCTCATGGCGATTCACTCATGGGCCACTTCGGGCAGCCCATGCCGCATACAAGGAGTATTCCACAAGACTTGGTGATCAACAAAAGGACTCCTCCCCACCAACGTATTCGGCTAGGACTCTTGTTATCCTAGGCCTCTGGTGCATTATATAAGCCAAGGCCAGGCTAGTTGATAGATTATTATGACAATCATACAAGCTATACCTCGAGGGTTTATACATTACAATCTCGTGGTAGATCAACTCTTATAATACTCATATTCATCAAGATCAATCAAGCAGGAAGTATGGTATTACCTCCATAGAGAGGGACCGAACCTGGATAAACATTGTGTCCCCTGTCTCCTGTTACCATCGATCTTAGACGCACAGTTCGGGACCCCCTACCCATGATCCGCCGGTTTTGACACCGACATTAGTGCTTTCATTAAGAGTTTCGCTTTGTCATCAGCAAAGGATCAATGGCTCGACTGCAGATCAACTGCGACGTCGGCATCTTCGTCGCCGACTCGACTGGTCACCTTGGCTTGACCAAGGACTGCGCCCTACCTCCGATCATCATGTTCGGATGAGGGTCTTCATCAACATCAACTCCGATCTCTATCAAGATCATGGAGGAATCATCCATGGAGCTCGGGGGCTCAACGTCACCACTGCCCTCGGATGACCGTGTTGTTTTTCTGGACAGCAAACTTGTATCTGTTGCCATCGCCGCCTCGCGTGTCGTTTTAACGATTTCTTCGGTGGAATTGCGCGGGATTGAGCCTACAACAACCCTGGAAAATTTCGTCGAGTTCCGATGGAGGAATCTCTGGCAATGTACAATATACCGGACCCCTGTCAAATCTGGACGGGAATCTGGACGAGTTTAGGGCGTGATCACTAGAGCCCAGCTCGGAGGTCCTTTGGAAGATCCAACCATTCACCTGCTGCGGAATTCCCATATCTACCACCCCTCAAATTTCAGCTCGATCCGACCGTCCATACTCCGGGAACCTTCCGATTAGTGCATCACTTTTCAGATATGTTTTGTGCACGAGAACGAATCCGATCCGAGTTCATCCTTTTTATGAAAGGGATTTTGGACATCCTTTTTGAAGGAAGTTTTGTATGGGGTATTGTGTTTTGTTCCCACATCCCGCTAAATTTAAAGTCTTTTCCAATACGATCTTCACCATCGCGCTGGTGACAAACCAACCCGACAACGTTGCTCTACGGCTGCCGACCTGCGCTAGACATGTCGTCGTTTTGTTGAGCCGAGCTCAACTTCTTCGAATCATCATCTATGCGAGCCGAACAAGAGTTCGGCATCGCGAATGATAAATCATCACCAACATCGCCGCCCCACGGACTACCCGGAGCGGGCACACCGGCATGGCCGCATGGTCACTTCATCAAGCCGGCATTGACCATGTCACGAGCTACGACCTGCATCGGCATGGCTGCACTGTTTCTTCTTCAAGCCGATATCCATCACGCCGAGCTACTTCGACACAGTGGCTGGACCGGGGGCACCGCTATTTCTTCGTCAACTTACTCCGGAAACTTCGGCGTCACCAGCCGACCAACATCATTACGTTAGCTAGACCGGGGGCTTTGCCTCGGCGAGACAATCTTTGCCAGCATCGTCATGTCATTGCTTCATCACCCATCAGGCAATGGGTGTGCAGATCGAGTCCCAATTTTGGGAGTAACCTATCTTCGGACTGCCACAACAAATAAACCAGGTGCTATTAATCCTAGCATTTTTTGTTTGTTTGGGTTTATCTTTTCCACGGAATTATTACTCTGATTTGTTCCATCATCTGTACACAGGTCTATCAAATGGTGGCCGCATTAACGACGGTCGCGTGGTGGTTCGGTCAGTTTCCGTACATAGTTTGGCGAACGTCGCATCTGCAGCTCGGACCGACCTGTGAATTCGGCTTTGCCATGCCTTTACCGCATCATGCCGACGCCCTGCATCGACATTGACTTCAGCGCCAGGTCACATATCGTTAAGTAAATTATTTTTGCAAAAATCAATTACGCAAGGATTATATATATTTATATTATTCGTTTTGGACCGCACTATTTTATGTGTGTATGTGATTGACTTCGGCTGCGTCACGCGGTCACTTCGGCAAGCCAACATCATTGTCCCAATTGGCATAAATCGGCTCGCATGAGCATCTTGTTGGTTCAATTGCCATACCGACATGTTTGATTGCCTCGGGGACTTCGGCATCATCAAGAGGGTCCTACCTGGTCGGGTGTCTGGCGCACGGGTCATATTTCATTTATTACTCACTTTGCATGAATTATTAATCATGGAACCTTTTTTATTATTGTTATCTCCGGCTTGCACTATCTTCTGTGCATAGGTAAATGTTCCGGATTGGGCAGCGGTGTCAACTTGGCTGGACCGGGGGCTTCGTCATCACTTCATTAACCCACGCCGGGGACTTCGGCGTCTCTCTGCCGGCCTGCATTGGCCGAGCTGTGTCACTACCTCAGAGTGATGAACTCCTTGCTCGGACACCTTGGGCTTGGAGGCTGGGACCTCAGCCATGTCGAGGATTGCGAACCTTGTCGGATCTGTCACAGATCAATGGGCGTCTTCGTCCCACCACAAGCCCGAATCGCGTGATCAACACCGAGCACATTAACTAGCTAAGTCGCTTTCATGCTCAGAAACTTTCAGTTTTAAATTTTGTTCGGTTCGACCAAACATTATACTTTTGGCAAAAAGTTGTTTGTGACAAAATTCCTTGTCAAAACTGTGTTTGTGACACATAAATTCAAATACCCTGTTTATTTAGGGGCTTCATTTATCAAGCCTTTCCTCTTGCATATGATTATACATGTATGGCTTCGTTCTTTGTTCGTGTATTACGCCACAATATGCACCATGTTGACTTAAGTGTTTCGCAAGCTGGGCTGCCTGGCTCCTGTGCTTACCCCTACGTTCCCGATTGTAACAATGAGCAACCGAAGAAAGGTATCAGTGGGGTTACTATTTTCTTCGAAGATGCTTCTTACACTTTGTCAATAATATATCATAAGTTCACTGAGCACGCTTTGTCTATTACAGCCTTCTGGCCTGATTGCCTGGTTATCAGAAACATCGTCGATATTGTCGACAGGTGGAGTACATAACACTTTTCGGCCCTTGACCGAAGAGGGAGAAGCCGACAGTCGGTTAAGACGCGTTTAAATTTCGTGTGAACACATATATGATATAAGTACTTCTGTACATACAATCATTAGAGATAAAATTCTCTTACCCAAGTCACTTGGGGGCTCTTAAAATTTATATAAGTTGTTTTATAGTAAATGTGTTTTCTTCTTGGTCGTTGCAAAGACTTTTTCTAAACTGACCTCGGAGAAGTACTCCGTCTTTGGGATAAGGAGCTTGAAGCTATAGGCGGACCCAGGTGAAGTCTCGACATCAAATGTGGCATGTTAAAGCACGATAGAAGCACAATTTTTTTCCAATTTTCGGATTGGCACCGAACACTTGATCTTGTTCAGACGTCAAGTTTTTACTCAAGTTTTTTGGTTTTCCAAGCTTATGGAACGTTTAAACTATTTATGTGTTTCCAGCATAAGTCTCACAGTGCAACACCGGACACCTTTAGAGATTCGGCAAAAACATTCTCGGATATTGCTATATATGCATCGGTCTCAAATTGTGTCTTCGGTCAAATAGTTGGGTTGCCCGGCTCCTGTGCTTGCCTCCTACGTTCTGCTTTGTTCGGCTTGGTGTGCAAACGGAGAACCACTGCGATTGTGCTTCCAGCTCGCATGGTTAAGCACCTCAGTGGAGAAAGCCGAAAACTGACTGTCATAATAAGCGTAAACTGGTTAGCGATCCGATGACTATGCTAAATGACGGGACGTTCATAACATTGGCCAAAGTGTTTACGGCTTGACCTTGGTTGTCGCCGAACACTAACTGGGGGCTCATAGCCAGCTTCCCCAGTTTAAAGCTCCTTTGACTAAGTGAAAGTTATAAAGCCCGCATATCTGATTGCCTCATTTCCGCTAACACAACCACCTTCGGGCACCGAGATGTCGGCTAAGGGTTGTCTTGTTATAGCGGAGACACCATGCGTAGTATCTACAAAGGGGTAGAAGCCGACGATGGGCCACTTTCAACTAATAAACGGTCGCAACAAAGTCAAAATAAACATATCATCGTCATTTGTATTTAATATACAAGGGCTACCTTCCGTAATCATCATTATAAAGCCATAAATATGCATCAATTTGACTTAAGATTTTTGCCAAGCTAGGTTGCTGGCTCCTGTGCTTACCCCTACGTTCCCGATTGTTCGGCTAGGAGGTAAAGGGAGCACCTCTGTGATTGTTACTACCGGGTCAACCAAGTTAGTACCTCAAACTGGGTGAAGCCGAAAGCTAGATATCTTAAAGGATCACATTGGTCGGCAACGATGGAAGTGAAAATTTTGGTTCATTAATACCATAGAGTTCGGGAACTTTCCCCGAATTAAATCCTCAATATTTTTGTGACGTCCCGACACCGATGCTCCAGACGGCTTACATGTTTTTTTCGTTGTTGTGATGTGTTTCATTTGTTTGTTGTTTTCATCATGTCATCTTTTTTGCATTGCATCATGTCATCATGCCATCATGTCATAAATCTTTTGCATCTCAACTAAATAAATTGTGTGGATCTTCGATCCATTTAAACCGAGGGAAGAGTGACTTCGCTTTATAACATACCCTATTAATATTTAGGGAGATATTATAAATATTCCACTAATTTGGAATCACCAAAACACACTTGCAAGTAATTCCCCAGGCCTTTGTTATCTCACATCTTGACCTCAAACGTTGTCCATAAATTCTTTCATCACTTCTCCAATCTCCACCAAAATTCCCAACATTTTGGACTTCTCAAACACCCCATTCCTATTCAAATACATTTGAATTAAATTCAAATGAATTTGAATTCAATTCTTGCAATCTTGCCACTTCTTTTTTTCTAGGATCATACACATTCTTGTGAGTCCGGGAATATAACCCCCATGCCCAAATTCCATGCCAAACCCTCTCTTTCTATTTTTCTTCTTCTATCTATTTTCTTTTCTCTTAATGGTTTAGAGAAGAGAGTAGAGAGAGAGAGAGAGAGAGAGCCCAGCCAACGTGGCCCAACCAACAATTCACCCATACCCGCAGGCCGCAAACTTGCAGTTGGGCCGGCCTTTAGGCCCAGCCGCCCCACCTACATGTAAACCTAACAAACCCCTAGGCCCGACCGGACCCTCGTCCTCTCCCTCGTTCCCTCGCGCTGCCTCCTACCCGATCGATCTCTCCCTCTCCCTCGTCTCCACCCCGTCGCCAGGAGAGCGCACCCGCATCGCTCAATCCCCTCCTCCTCTCATCCACCTCGACCGCTCACTTTTCCCCTCGTCCTCCCTTCAGCTCCGCGCTGCGCCCGAACCCCTCGTCCTTCTCCTCCGGCTGCTATAGCTTTCCTCACGGCATCCCCGCCGCCGCCTAACCTTGCCCGACCTTCTCCTCTCTGCTCCTCTGTAGGAGTCGTTCCGAGCTCGCCGCGCTGCCGCATCGCTTCGGACGCCGAGTGCCACCTTGCAACTCCGCTGGCAACTTCGACTTCCATGCCTCATCCTCGGCACCTCGTCCCCGAGCTCTGAGTTGCCGCCGCCTTACTCCTCCCTCGCCGTCCTCTCATCGGTGAGCAGCACCAGCAGGTTGTCCTCGCCGCTGCCGCGACCAGAAGGAACTCGTCCGCCTCTGCACGTCCTCTCTTCCCGCCTGCACGCCTCCACCGTCGCAGGACCTTCTCGCTGCCAGCAAGCATCCACACCTCCGCCTCCTCGCCGCTCCTCCTCCCGCTCATCTCCAGCGCCAGGAGCCCGAGCCCCGACCACCTGCGACCCTGCCACCACTGAATGTCCCCGGACAGGAGCAATTTTGAACTGCCAAGTACCCTTGGATTCATCAAGACCGCCAAGTACCACGACCCACAAGACCAACGACGCCCGAACGAGTGCTCCCGACCGAGACATTTGTGCTGCTACGTTTTGGACACGCCAAGTCCCTCGGGTCGGATGCGTCAAGACCTCCCCGATTGTTGCAAAGTACCATGACGTCCAGAGTCCACGGATCTGTCAAGTTCCACTATGAGATGTACAACTACCATGGACCCTGAAGACCTCGGATTCACCAAGTTCCCATGACGACAAGTGTAACCCGTCAGATCGCCAAGTTCAGTTACCGTCGCAACCATGTACAACTACTTCCACAAGGATACCAGAAAAACTACCGCCGTTGAAGGTCGTTGAGTGCACAAACTACCGACGACGTGTACGACTACTTCGTGAACGTGTACCACTACCAGCGAGGACCGATAGTACCACTACTTCTACGGTCATCGTGGAACGACTAATTCCTCTACTTCCCTCGACGAACTCGAACCCTTCCATTTGCATGCTTTGAAGGTATAACCCCGAGACGACGCCCATGAATGAATGAATGCATGTTGTATTAGATGCACCCTTGTTCGCCTCGAGTCCGAACTGTCGGCGCATGTTGCCCCTCTTTTTGCCTTGCCACCGACATGTGGGAAACCCGGTATCCGGGATCACTCCCCGTCACTCTTACATGCTTTGCGCACCCACACTTGTTCCTTTGCACCAGTATCTCAATTGAGTTGCCGGATCACCGGAATGTTGCCATGGTAATATTTTCGTTTCACCGCTGTGGCACCCCTTTTTCCTTCTGCCATGGCGACAAATACCTCATATCTTATCATGTCAAAATTTCCATAAAACTTGCATAAACTTGCACATGTCATCCTCATCATGATAATAACATTTAAAATGTTTAAAATTGTTGTTGCATTAAATTGCTAATGCACATGAGGATTTACCGGAATTGTTGTTTGATGTTTCCGACCTCATTTAAAATGCCTAACTATGTATTTTATTTATGCTTCATCTCTTGCCATGTTTAACAACATTTAATATTGATGAGTACATAACCGAGAGAGAACTATATAAGTCATGTGGTGTTTCGTCAATATGCAACTCCTTGCATATTGAGCTCCACTTAACTTGTAGTTTTGCTTGTGCACTTTGCCATCCCATGCCTCATTAAACCGGACATGCATCATACTTGGTTGTGCATCATGCCATGTTATGAGATGGTCGTTTACTTTGTTGCTTGCTTCTTTCCGGGTTGCTTCCTCGTTAGCTTCGGTTTCATTCCGGAGTTGTGAGGTTTCGTTCGACTACATTTGTTTGTCTTCTTCATGGACCCGTTCTTCCTCCTTGCGAGATCTCAGGCAAGATGACCATACCCTCAAAATCACTTCTATCTTTGCTTGCTAGTTGTTTGCTCTATTGCTATGCCACGCTACCTACCACTTGCTATATCATGGCTCCCATATTGCCATGTCAAGCCTCTAACCCACCTTCCTAGCAAACCATTGTTTGGCTATGTTACCGCTTTTGCTCAGCCCCTCTTATAGCATTGCTAGTTGCAGGTGAAGATGAAGTTTGTTCCTTGTTGGAACATGAATATGATTGGGATATCACAATATATCTTATTTACTTTAATGCATCTATATACTCGGTAAAGGGTGGAAGGCTCGGCCTTATGCCTGGTGTTTTGTTTCACTCTTGCCGCCCTAGTTTCCTTCATACCGGTGTTATGTTCCTTTATTTTGCATTCCTTACATGGTTGGGTGTTATGGGAACCCCTTGACAGTTCGCTTTGAATAAAACTCCTCCAGCAAGGCCCAACCTTGGTTTTACATTTGCTTAACAACCTAAGCCTTTTTCTCTTGGGTTTTTGGAGCCCAAGGGTCATCTTTATTTTAAGCCCCCCGGGCCAGTGTGCTCCTCTGAGTGTTGGTCCAACCTGTCAGCCGCCGGTGGCCACCAGGGGCAACTCTGGGCTGGCCTACCGGAAGTTTGGACAATCTGGTGTGCCCTGAGAACGAGATATGTGCAGCTCCTATCGGGATTTGTCGGCACATCTGGGCGGCTTTGCTGGTCTTGTTTTACCATTGTCGAAATGTCTTGTAACTAGGATTCCGAGTCTGATCGGGTCTTCCTGGGAGAAGGAATATCCTTTGTTGACCGTGAGAGCTTGTGATGGGCTAAGTTGGGACACCCCTGCAGGGTTTTAAACTTTCTAAAGTCGTGCCCGCGGTTATGGGCAGATGGGAATTTGTTAATGTCCGGTTGTAGAGAACTTGAAACTTAACTTAATTAAAATGCATCAACCGCGTGTGTAGCCGTGATGGTCTCTTCTCGGCGGAGTCCGGGAAGTGAACACAGTTCCTGTGTTATGTTTGGATGTAAGTAGCTTTAGGATCACTTCTTGATCACTTCTAGCTTCTCGACCATTGTGTTGCTTCTCTTCTCGCTGTTATTTGCGTATGTTAGCCACCATATATGCTTAGTGCTTGCTGCAGCTCCACATCACTGCCCTTTTCCTACCCATCAGCTTAAATAGTCTTGATCTCGCAGGTGTGAGATTGCTGAGTCCTCGTGGCTCATAGATACTTCCAAACAGTTGTAGGTGCCGATGATACCGGTGCAGATGACGCAACCCAGCTCAAGTGGGAGCTCGATGAAGATCTTGATCGTTGTTTAGTTTCGTTTCTTGTTGATCAGTAGTGGAGCCCAGTTGGGACGATCGGGGATCTAGCATTTGGGGTTGTCTTCTTTTACTTTGGTTCCATAGTCGGACCTTGATTGTATTCTAGATGACGTATGTTTAACTTGTATTTGTGTGAAGTGGCGATTGTAAGCCAACTTTTTATCCCCTTCTTATTCAGTACGTGGGATTGTGGGAAGATTACCCCTCTTGCGACAAACCTACCATGCGGCTATGCCTCTAAGTCATTCCCCGACACGTGGGAGATATAGCCGCATCGTGGGTGTTACAAGTTGGTAATCAGAGCCTTCCCTGACTTAGGAGCCCCCTGCTTGATCGAATCGCTGATGTTGTTGAGTCTAGAACAAAATGTTTTGTGCCATAGGATTATATATATCAGAGAGTAGGATTCTTTTTACTCCTCAGTCCCTTCGTCACTCTGGTGAGGCCTCCTGACGTAGAAGTTTTGACACTCCTCTCCTCAAATTTCACTAAAAAAAATTAGGATCACGCGGGTATCTTGGAATCATTCCGATGATTTTGTGATGGGAACATTGTTCTTGGTGCCTCCTGACATTTAGGGGTTATGGCAGTGTCTCGGGGAGTT